>NW_007727443.1:246683-296044 GCF_000696425.1 Galeopterus variegatus
CCGGGGCCTGCGACCGCTCGGGCTGGGGCGGCAGCGCCGTTCGCTCCCGGGGTCGCGCTTCCCCCGCGCCGAGGCTGGGCTCCCGGCCCGCACGCGGGGCCCAGCAAGAGACGGGAGAGCCGGGCTCGGGTTCGGCAGCTGGTGGAAGAACTCGCGCCTAAGTTTTCGAGAGGCTTCTCTTTCCTGGCTCGCAAGTCCCTCTCGGTGCCCGCGCGGGTGCGGAGGGCGCCCCCGGGGCCTGCGTCCGGGGGAATTAAGGTGGACCAGGAGCGGGCGCCGCCGTGGCCGGGCCGTCGCAGGGAAGGCTTTTATGCGTTGTCCTCGTTCTCCGCGTTCCCTCCTGCGATCTGTTTGACTGACTTAACTTTTCTTTAAACGCCAACTAAGGCTTCTAGTAATTTTTCAGTACTAAAAAAAACCCTTCTCCCCAAATAAAAAGCAGCCTTTGAAAGAGACCTTTGCTTTTCTGTCAATTTTAGATTCAGCCACTTCATGCCCTTACCCTCCAAAACCGAGCGAGGGGGATGAAACCAAATGGCGAGTGAGATGTTAAAGTCCGCAGCGTGTAAAGGTGCCCGGCGTTAAGGAGGAGAGACGGTCGAGCTCCTCGCCTGCTAACGCGAACGGCTCGCCGCGCTTCCATTACACGCTCTCATTAAAAAAAAAAAAAGCAGGAAAACCGTCCGGGTGATAGAAGGAAATGCAGGCTTTCTTCCCAAAAGCAATGGAAATGGGAGCGTCCCCCAGATGAAGACCCAAGGAGCCAAATAATTTGTACAAGTGTTTTAAAAGCGTAAGTGGGAGGAAAGTTCATTGAGGAAAAGCAAAGGATTTCGTGTAGTTTCCACTTAAAACTTTGGCGAAGAAGCTGTTTTCTGACTTCTTAGGACAGTCACTGGCCAGGGTTTTAACGACCTAGTTGGGGAAAGAAAGGATCCAGAATCCTTTTGTAATTAGCCAAAATCCCATTACAATCATCACCTTTTGGGTCTTTTTCTACGGAGGCCTTTTTGAGACCTCCCCCCCCCCGCCCCCCTTCCCCTGTTGCAGGAGACATCATTTTAAGCTTTGTGACACGTATCAGTAAATTACCAACTGGAAAAGCTATTACCAGAAGGCATACTCCTAAGCCTCTCTGAATATCCTGTCAGACTTATATCCTTAATAACTTGCTAGTTAACTACCTATTTGAGAACATCATTTGTACCCAGGGGAGCTGACATCGGTGGCAGTCCCCAGGAAGGTCTACAAGAACCAAAGGGCCTGTTCACCTATAGCTTTGTCGTGTTCACTCAGACACAAACCGGCTGCAAATAAAAAATCAGGAACTATTTCTGTTCCATATCTATGCTTTTTGCATTTGGGGACAGTAATTTGTTTTTATATTTCTTTGGGCGAACTAGAATTATTTATATCAGTAATCCCAAAATTTTCAAGGGTTATTTCAGTTAGCTAAAATGATTTAATAAACAGACTTTTTTAAAAAAAATCAGCTCAAGTTTATTTTTTAAATCATGAATTCGACATAGTCATTCCAAGAGATACTTTTTCATTGAAGAATGGAGAAATACTCAATCTCTAAGTTTTTAGCTGGAAAACTCACCATTCTTAGAAATCTCACTTCATATTTCAGTGTAACAACACCATTCATATAATTTTTGGCTGTGTAACTCAATATCCTTGATCTGTTTAATGCATAATTTGTTTCTCCCTCCCCATGCAACACTTTTGGCGGTTTATTTTCATGAAAAGCTACTATTACATATAGTTTTATTTCATTGGTTTATGGCAGGAAAGGCCCTCAGCATATTTTTTATTATTCCTGCAAAATAGGAGGAAAAATCTGACTAGGATTTATTGTGTACTGTTTATGTATAAACGTATGCAGTTCAGTATTTGTTTTGCATGTACTTTTTTTTTTTTTCTTGACACGTTAATTTTCTGAGTCATCCATATAGAAGGAAGATTAAAATTAAAATACGGGGGGAAATAGTTACAATAAAAATACCTTGTCTTTCTATATCACTTTCATTGCGAACTAAAACATGGTCCCCAGAATATTTTATCTTCGTCAATATATCATGGAAAGACTAAACTGAATATCTTCTTTGTCCCCAAAAGCCAGCCCCAGAGTCAGAATATGCTGTACTTCAGATTTCCCCCTCCCCCTATTTCCTATATTTCCTTTTTTCCATATTTATTCACTATTCTATGCTTTGCTTTGTCAGAATATGCTTCTCTATGTATAAAGTGTAAAGACAAGTGATTTCTCACAAGGGTTATTTAGCAAAAACAGCCTAAATATTGCTTGGTCAGTATGTCTCTATGTAGGTATATTTTCAAATTATTTAGTAGGGATGCTTGATTTTTATTTCTCAAGTTCTAGAAATATTCAGTGCTTCTCAAACATTATAGCATTTTCCTCCAAACCGACTTCGTGTTTATTTTCCAGAACATTAGTGTATAATTTGAATTGGCTTTAGTCTTGCTGTTCAAACAGGCTTATTTCACTTTCCTCAAGCCACTGTAATAATTAGCAGACATGATCTGTAGAAAATGGAAAGGAAATAATGCTGGTGGCATACACGGTGGTCAGGGTTTTGGGCAGGTCGGCTTGCATCTGTGTGAACACAAGGTCATCCTGGTTATTGTAGGGGACAGGGACCTTGGGGTCATAAGATGAATCTTTAAAAATTTTTCTGGGAATGCTGGTTGATACTTTTTAGTGAGGAAAAGCTTAGCATGAAATAATAGGCATTTCTGATTTGTGAAGGAAAATTGAAAAATAGGCATGTCTGCAAAAACCATGAAAAAATACCATTTTCAAAATAATGACCTGTCAACAAAATTGCAAAATTATTATGTGAATGAGCTGAATTGCTTTGTGTATCATCTCATAGAAATATGTTTTGTGCAGATAATGTGTCTAATAAGGACGGATTTCTAAAATCAGATTTTTTTCCCCAGCAAATAGCTGCACTGCAGGTCTGTCTCAAGCAGTCAACTAGCACCACCTTATGGATAATTTGGGAAAATTGTTGCTTTCCCTGTTAGGCTTTTCTAAAATGTAGTAAACTGATTTAAAATAATAGTGATGGTGATGACAATATTAATGACAATAATGACGCTTTTTTCCCCTTCTTGTTTTTCAGGCATCAGATGCCAGCTCTGAAAAACTCTTCAACACTGTTATTGTAAACAAAGGTAAGACTCCTTAATTCTTCTGAGTAATGGCTTATTTTTATATTAGTTTCATTGTCATTGCCTAGGAAGAAAGAAGAAAAACAATGTGGTCTTTCTCTTTTCATTCTGGAGCTGATGTTCTTATTTTGTGTTTTTGTTTGAGACAGAATCTGTATGCTTTTGTGATTCATTAAAAAACAGTTTATTTTAAAAGAATACGTTGAATCCTTATTTAAATTCATTTGTCATAAAATTACTACTATCTGTGTGACTTTAATTTAATATAGGAAGCTGTAATAGAGAATAGTTCTCAAAATGCCTTAACTTTATTGTTACTTATCAACTACCCAGCAGTAGAACTGTAAATAGCCGATGTGTACTGCAGACTGTAATAACCAGTGGATGTTTAGTATTCACAGTATTATGGTCATAAACCAAGCCTTACTCTGCTGTGGGCCTTCTGTAAAGTTAATAAATGGGCAAGAGAGCATAATTTAAATATGCACTATCCCATTAATTTCCTCCAAACTGCAATCTAGAGTATGAGAA
Organism: Galeopterus variegatus; assembly: GCF_000696425.1. Taxonomy (NCBI): domain Eukaryota; kingdom Metazoa; phylum Chordata; class Mammalia; order Dermoptera; family Cynocephalidae; genus Galeopterus; species Galeopterus variegatus. Next base: position 250,416 of record NW_007727443.1, read on the forward strand.
GCTCATGATAGAGCAAGTACATTAAGGGAAAACTTATCTTAAATCATTGCCAATAGGTTTCTGGGCAGTTTTCATTTGTAGCAGTATTGTTGGAAGTAATGAAATTTAGGGGAGTCTCTAATCACTGGCTTTGAAAGGTGTATAATTTGAAAGGTGTAAATTATATAAGCTAATCTTTCCCTTTCCACTATAGAACCTGATTTAGGAGCTTGTATGATAATTGCTAAATAAAGAAGACATGCTTTCTGTGGTAATCTCTTTCCATGTTACACTGACGACACTTGGTAGCACTTGAACAGAGTTGGGCCTTCATAAAGTGAAATTTGAGACCATTTCAGCATTCCATAGTTGCTTTGGCTAGCATTTTTTGCTAGCTGGTTTAGTAAGACATTTCCAAGTGCAGTTATTTTGAGCTCCCAGATTATTTTGGAATTTGAACCAAGTGCAATTTTAAATAGTACGTTATGTTTAGGGTTCCCTTGAGGTATATATGCTTATGTGATTGCTGTTGCTCCCAGAATTACTGTCATATTGAATTTTATCTTTTTGTGTTGCGTAATGGAGTATTCCAGTTTTACATTTCATCATATTTTTTGATGGACTGAAAGTTTGTATAAATTTGTTATCCATAATGCTAAAAGTCCAATAAAAGAAGATATGTGCAATTCACAGCATACAGTGTATGGGTGTAAAAATGCATCATTGTTTACTGCTCATTTGATGAGGAAAGAAGATTGGTAGGCAGTGGTGTAGCCTTGTGAGAAAGGAGGGTGATGGGAGGGGAGACTGAGGAAGGACAGGTTACCAAAAAGCAGGGCTTCTGTGTGTCCCTGACCCCCAGGACATCCAGCTACTTGTGGCTGTGACTTTCTTCTACATAAAAAGCTTTGGAATGTGTTTCCCCTTTCTGGGATCAGCCCTAGGCTGAGAGTTGGCTGTGGGCCCTGCATTCAGGCCACCACTGCCCTGAAAGAGTCTCTTCGGCCGATGAAGAGGATAGATGAGGAGCAGCTCCCTCTGCCCTCTTGCTGCTCCCCCTTCTTCCCCTTTAACAATCAAACGTTTCCCACATTCTTATTTTTGTTTACTTACAGAGCGTGATTTGTGGCATCTATTTGGTTGTGAATAGTCATCCCCCTGACAGGGTGCCTTTCTTCTGAGCTGCTTTTCTGGGGTGATTTAGTTGCCTTGAAAGGATTAAGGTTTCTTTGTGTACACTAAAATCAACATAGGCTTTTTCTAAGCTTTGCTTGGGAAACCATACACAAATAAGCATTTTAGTTGATGGCAGATTATTCCTTTGCCCCTTATTTCCATCAAAATGGCCTTTCTTTTCTCCTCCAGAGTTTCCCCTTAATGCCTTATGCTAATTTCTGTTGGTAACATGAATGACAAGAGGCGGAATCAGTGCAAATCCAGGTGCTGCAAAGTAGACTGACTGGTATCCAGCACCCCCTTCCTCCCTGGAGAGGACGAGATTAGGGGGGTTGGAAGGGGGAAAGCATCAAGGACAGTTTTGTTAAGGGGATTAGTATTCAAACTGCTAAATATCAGGAAAACAACTTCAAAAAGGGATTCATTGTGTAGCAATAATGTCAATAATTGCTTCAAGACAGGTGCTTGTGGTTTTGGTCTGTTTTCACTCCGGGTAGTGGCAGTGTTTACTGGATGGATGGTTGACAAGGCCTTCAAGGAACTGTCAGCTTCACATACATCAGGTTCAAGTTCCCCTGCAAAGCGGCCTGCCTGCTGAAAGTCAGGTCTCTTGTCTTTATCCAGTATCTTTAGCCAAGAGCAATAAAAAGCATTGTAAGAAAGGGCAAATTTACACCAGGTAACAAATACTGCTGGGAAAATCTTCAAAGCCTCAGCTTATTGAGCATTCTAACAAGAGTGCAGAGGGGACGACCCCTGTATTCCTCCACCTCCAGATGTTCAAAGCTGCACATCACCTCTCCCTCTCAGGAGTCGGGCAGTATCCTGTCCCTGGAGAAGCATTGCTTTAAGCTGCTGTGAGATTATGCTGCTGAGCCTGGTGGCAGGCAGATTTGGTCCATAAACTTCACAGTGGGAGGGCAGTGCTAATCTCACAAGCTGACTGTGGTGGGGGCTGTGCCGGGGGTGGGGTGGGGGGGGGTGAGCGCAGCTTTGATGCTGGACTATAGGGTGTGGAGGTGGAGCTCCAGGCTGAAGCAGCAGGGCCCAAGTCCCATCAGTCTGTTTGTGAGCTTGAAGAAGTCACTCAGCCTCTTTAGGTCAGAATTTTCAATCCCAATTTCAAAACCTTGTTGTCCCCGCCAACATCTCTGGTGGGGATAAAACAATTAATTGAGAAGGGGCAGGGGGTTGAAACAAAGTGCAATGAATATATTTTATATCACTTTTGCCCATTAATTTTATGTAGACTTTCCCTGTGTTGTAGAATCTATCTAATTTAATAGAGAACTATTAAAAGATTTTTGTAGTCAGGTCTTCTGAGCGATTGGTTTCTTCTGATGCCTTTTATTTCCTGTTTATCACAAAGAAGTAACAAATGTTTGAAGTGATGGATATACTAAACACCCTATATGATCATTGCAAACAGTATGAATGTACCCGAATGTCATATTGTACTCCATAAATATATACAATTAAGAAAAAGGGAAAAGAGAAATAGTAGAATAGTGGTTACCAGAGTCAGGGAAGGCAGGGGGCAGGGAGCAGGGAAAGGTTGGTAGACTGGTACAAAGTTACAGCTAGATAAGAAGAATAAATTCTGGTGTCCTAGGGTGAATATAGCTAGTAATATTGTATAGTATATTGCAAGATAGCCAGAAAAGAGAAACTTCAATGTTACAACCACAAAGAAATGATAAATGTTTAGGTGATAGACATGCTAACCATTTTGGTTAGATCATTATACAAGGTATACATGTATGGAAACAACAAGCTTTACCCCATAGATGTGTACAATGAAAAAAAATTAAAATTTTTGGGAAAGTGTTAATCAAACAGCACGTGCTTGCACACACACACTGCACACCCACTGAGAATGAAACATTTCAAAAGAGGTATGGAGCTGAACCGCCAAATCGCAGGGCTTAGCCTTACAGACATAAAAAGAGAGTTTAACTTTAATCAAGGTCATGGCTGCCTAATTTAATCTTTATGTGTTTAAATGTTTACAGAATGTTTGTGTGAATTTTATGAATCCTTCTGTCTTTGTGACTCAACCATCTGCCAAAGAAAAAATTAATTTTCCCAGGGAGACAGAGACACAGAGAGAGACTAACTTGTCATCCCTATTTAGTTGGTTGAACTGCTTATAGGAGCAACAAGATCTGTATCCCAAATTCTGGAGTGTTTATCCTTAAAAGGAACTTTCTAGTCAATTCAATATGGCCAGTATTTATTACCCTTTCCTACCAACTCTAGGTCCTCCTTCTTGGTGGTTTCACTGCTTGGATGTGTAGCAAAAAGTGCAGAAAGTGAGTGCTTCTTTGCTGCACACGGTCATCCTGCCAAGATAATTCATCTCTTTTAAAACTCCAGAGCAGAGCTACCTGAGGAGTAAAGAAGAGAAGGGAAGCCCTGTCTGGGAGGAGAGAGGACAACAGCCAGGGGTTTTGTGTTGCCCTCTGTTGACATGACACCAGCTCTGGTGTGGTTCCATGGCCTAGGTTGGAGAAGACAAAAGGCCCGAACCGCTGCCCCTTCTTGCCTCAGAGCTCTCTTTCCAAGGATTTCTCTTGGTGGCAGGTTACAGGTAGAAGATGAGAGGGGTCAAGAGGTGTATTTTACCCATGACTTTCTCACCCCTCTCTCTCCTTCACCTTTGTCTCAAATGGTACAGCTGGGCCCTCCTGGAGAAGGGCACCCTGAACTAGCTGCTAGAGAGCTGTGCCTAGTCGGATAGGCATCTCTGGACGGCTGGAGTGGGGGATAATCCCGCCAGGAGACCTCTGACGTCTGCTCCCTCCTGCTGTGAACACCCAGTGTCCACTGAAATGTGAACGAGAGTGGAGCAACCAACCACCCACCTTCCTAGGCAGGACGCCACTTCACCTCCATCAGAGCACCGTGGGGAATTCCACAGACACTCACTCACCTGAGCAGCACCAGGTGGAACTCTTGGGCCCCTTGAGCTCTCTGGTCTTGACCAGAACTGTGTTTCCTCTTCCAGCTCTGCCAGGCCTCCTAGTAGAACACACCTGGCCTCTTTTGGGGATTGATTTTATACTGTGGATATCCAGTGGGACACAGATGAGGTTGGAGCCTTTGGTTAGTGGGGCCTATGGGTATTTTTGGCAGTATGGTTTTATCAGCATTGTAGAAAGAAGACTTGGCTAAAAAATTGCCGGACATTTGAGGAGATGGGATGACAAACAAGTTGCCCAGAAATACTGCTGGTTTAGTAACCAGCTCATAAATTCTTTAGTGGTGACAATATCACCTTATTCATAAGGTGTGTAGACATGAGGAAGTTCTTGGCTTTATGACACAAAAGGTAAGAGTTGTATTACCATGAAGACCACCACTGGCTTTTGAGAAAAGCCCCTCCCCTAAAATAATTCTATGCATGAAAATAATGAAGTTGACTGGGGGATAGCTTTCTTAAGAAAAAAACCTGGTTTTGAGTTTTAAATTCCCTTGTAATGAGCATATGGAGACCATTTTACAGTTCCTTGTTGTGCTGTGGGTTTCACTCTAAGGAGGGCATCCGCATATCCCAGTCTGTCAATTAGTTATGTTTTTGTCATGTCTTAAATCCCAGATGAGGGAAACTTGGACCATCACTCATTCTTTATTTTTCTCCCTCAGACTTTTTTTTGTACTATTTCAGAGCGTTTTCTTGGGATTTTAGAAGATAAAGATGTCTGATGTGTGGAGAATTAAATAGTATTGAAGGGTAATTGGTGCTTGGTGCGAGACAGAGGAGTTATGACTGGCTGGGTTCCTCCCACCCCATGCTGCGAATAGCATGCAATCAGCTGCTTTTGTTATGGAAATTGACCTTCCTATAGCCGGCCAACTTGTACATTACCGGATTAGTTGTATAGAATTATTCCTTGAGAATTCTTGGAAACAGATGCCTTGTACTGTTAGTGTGAAACTACCAGTAAGGGTTTAAAAATATTCCATGTTGTGAGAAAGTGTTTCCCTCTGGATATTTTCTCAGTAGCTGCTACCTGCCTTTTTACCGAACTGGTGGATGCGTGAGTTGGGGAAATCCTAGATTAATGCTGGATCTCATCACTGAAGTTGTAGTGAAGGGGGTGGAAGATATTCCGTGCATTTGAAGTGATCCTGATGGTGTCTTTGGAGTAGGGCTTTGACAGTGCTGCCGTGTCCCCAGATAAAAAGCAGAAGACCAGATCCCAGGATCCTGAGTGCCCCTGAAACCAAATGGAAGTAGATTACAGATTTCTTTTAGTCCAATGTTCAAACACCGCTCTGTTTACTTTTGAGACCACTAGAAACCCTTTTGCTTACTGAGTTATTGGGTGATTACTGCTATCCTCTAAAAGAATTTTTTGCTTGGCAATATTAGTAAAAAAGCTTGAATGTTCATCAGCCTCTTTTCAATCCATTCATATCCAGTGTTTAGCCAGTGATGGAGTTGTTGGTTGTCTCAGAAAGTAATACTCATAATAGACAATTGGAATTAAAAAAAAAAAATCAAATCTGTTCTGGAGAGTTATTAATGAGAACAGTTAAATGACAAAGGGCCTCCTCATTGGTGACACTCAAGTACATGGGGTTCACCCCAGACGTGGAGTTTCCTGCATGGAGGAAGCCTGTAGCTATCCCATGGCCTCTGGATTATTTCTAGTTTCTGACAACTGCAGAAAAATGTTGTTTTCTCTGAAAATGTATGTTTATTTAACTAGGTTTCTTTTTGCTTCACAATCTGGATTCCATTCAGTCAGTTACCACTCCAATTAACTAACAATTATTTAACATTAACAGTAATTACAGACGCCAGTTAAGCGCCTACAGATGTCAACTGTTAGCTTTGTACCTAATCACTCAATGAAATGGAGAAAGTTCAACAAACATCAATTAGCCAAGCAATTAGTATGAGTTAGGAAAGAGCATGTTATCATGTGTGAGCTGATTCAATTTATTTTATTTTGGCAGTAAAACACACACAGGCAAGCCGCAATAAGTTCCTCAGATGAGATAAAACTCTATTGTTTTGCAGCTTACATAAGAATTCTTCCCTTTCCTGTGCATAAGTCAAATACACTCTTGCCTGGAATTTATTTAACAAACAGAATTTGTATCAATTACTCTAAAGACCCAGCAATGCTCAGTCTCAGGAAGCAACTTTGGTGAATTATGGATCCAATGAATGTACTGTGTAAGGAAATGCCAGAAAACTTCAGTGGAGAAAATGATTGATTCCCACTGGAATAATGTGCCCTGTGCATTTCAGATTTTTGCCAGTTTATTCCTGAACCTGTGGTGGAGCAAGTACAACAGTGATTTTATTAATTTCATGGTGCCTGAACTTCTGCTCAGCTGTCTTTTATTTAGCCTGGAGCTAACATCAAAGTATTTTACCTACTTGCCCAGTCTGTGCTTTAAAAAAGTAGAAACAGCTCTCTATTGAAGATCCACTTTGTGAATTCACTCAGCAGATTTGGGGCCTGAATTTAGAGGTTCTCTTACACTCCCCTCTTGTCCTTCTGCCTCCCCCTATCTCATAGACTTTTCTGGTGTTGGTTGGCTGAGCTTGTATGGACTTGCTCAGAGTGTGGCCCATAAGTTGGTATTTGGAGATTCATTTTGCCTCCAAGAGGAAAGCTGGCCATAAGAGGCTGTGCTTCTGGTTCTCCTCCTAGACATGATTTCTCAGCAACCCCTGAAGCCTGTGGATGGGAGTGGAAGAAGCCAATCCCTTATGGGGTGCTCCATCAGGTCTCTGTGGATCTTATGTGCAGAATTTTCCATTTAAGCAAGCCTCTTAGCATGAATTGAATCCAAGAGTTGGAAAATATCTGCCACTGGTATGGCTTAGGGTGAAGAGCTACCACATTCCCTGTGCTTTGCTATTGTAAACCTTTTGCTAGTATACAGCAGTACACCTATACTTGAGATATGACTTTGCTCTTCTACATCAATTAACAGGGTCTCTGTTAGTCTTTTACACATTTGCTGTAGGAACAAAATAGCTCAGAGGCATGCAACAGCAAGGGTCTCATTGTCAGCTGCAGGTCAGCTGCAGCGCTCCTTGTCTTTTTTCTGGGACCCAAGCCAGAGGAGCAGCGTCCATCGTGGTAGTTATCCTGGTAGAGGGAGGAGAGCAGACAGAACCACAGAGTGCCTCTGCAGGCTTCCACTTGGGTGTAGCATGAGTCATTTCCAAACACCTCATTGACCAGGGCAAGTCACATGACCATGCCTGCCATAGTTGGAGTGAGAAGGAAACTTCTCCCACAGGGAGTAACAGAAGAGGGATCCACAGGGATGGGCCTTGGAAGAAAGAGAAAACAAACACTGCCCAAGTGATGCAGTCTGCCACAGGTCCATTCCTTAAAGTTACTTCTTGTTGAGTTAATGCAATCACAGTGAGAAGTGACTTCTTAATAAGAGGGGTGGAGGGTGGTTTACATAGCCTTGGTCATAAAATCAGTAGGTTTTTCTGCTAGAGACCTGTCTCACTAAAAGCCATTTGCTTCGAGTCTATCTTAAGTTAGATCAGGTAAGTCAGAAATTAATGGCCTCCTTATTGTTTACTTGGTTTAGTTTATTGCTGGCTTTGAGAGACTAATGCAAAAGCTGCTCTAGAATGCAGAAATGACTTACAGGATCTGCAGAGAATAATGGTTGGACTGGCCAGATGTTCAGGCTCTGCATAATTAACCTGAGGAAGCAGGAGAGGAAGCCACAGAGCAGCCAAAACTTTACAGCAAAGTAGTATGCTTTGTCATGGTTACCTAGAACATGGACTTTGGATTTGAGGTTCACACACATTTTGGAATCCTGCTCCACCACTTATTAGCTGTGGAATTTGAGGCTACCGAAAACTGGAGCACCAGTTTTTTCTTCTGTAAATGGGAATAATCAAAGCCATCTCATAGAGTTGCTATGAGGATTAAATGAGATAATGTACATAAAATGCTTAGCCTACCTTGTACGATATTTTGACCTAATTATATAATGGGCTAAGTAATTTACATACATTATATCACCTAATCTTCATAGCAACTCTTTTATTTAGAAAGATAGTTTAGAAATAACATCTCCACCTTATGGGTAAGGAAACAAGGAAACAACTTAAATATAAATAGCTAGCATTTATTGAGGCCTTGCATTTTGCCAAGTATTATTGTAAGCATTTTACATGTAATTCACTCACTTTTTAAATGAGAAAACTAAGGCTCCAGAAACATTAAATGACTTGCCCAAGATCACATAGCTACTAAGTGGTGGAACTAGGTCCAGCTGACTCTGCAGCATGTGCTATAACAGTCATACTGTGCTAGGCCCTGGGGATGCGGCATGGAATGAAATGAGAAAGATTCCTGCTCTCACTGAGGGGAGACACAGAACAGGCCTGGGGGAAGCTGGGTGCTATGGGAGGACACTGGCAAGCACTCCAACCCAGATAAGGCCTCCCAGGGGCTTTTCACCCTACACTTCCCAAGGCATCTCATGTTCCCTGGGGATCAGTAGGAACTCTTGACTATTTGACAGCTAGCTGGTTCAGGGATCTGAACCCATGACCTTGATGTTGTAAGGCTGTGCTCTAACCAAATGAGCAACCAGCCGGCCCACGGTAGGAACTCTTGACTGTGGAGGTTCTCTTGCTGGACTTTCCGACATCCCAGGAAGTCTACCCTTATCAGGTGTGGCCAAATCCTTATGGTTACTGCATTGCCGCAGGGCTTGACTTTTAGGGCATCTCTGATTTTCTCACCTTCTAATTAGGCCATATTTCTACTCTCCATGCCCATTCCTGTGTCTATAAGTAAACTCATCTTTACTTTTCAGCCAGATTTTATTAGAAATGACAGGACTTTCAAGCAGGGCATTTCCCTAGCAGCCAATGACAAAAGCACAAGGCCCAAACCCTGTGCTGGGAGAGGGGGCTGTTAAGAGGGAGTGGTGTCTGTGGGCACGCAGATGTGCTTCAGTGACCCTCATAAACCTTGTCGTATAAAGGAGGGGGTTGAGAGCACATCATCGCTCTTCTAAGAGTCCTTTTGAAGAGGGAAACATCTCAAGTGTGCCCGTTAATAGACTCATGTGGGAGGTGGTTATATTTGGATGCCTTTAAAAGCCACTTGGAAAACATTTTCCCCCTCTTATCTATCACCTTTCACATCTCAACAGAGTAACACTAAAACCTAATTTTAGTCAAGATTACATCATTTTCTCATTATCTGTTTATAGCTGGGAAAGGTTTTTCCATAGTAAAGCTCCTCTCCTTGAAAGCCCAATTCCTCTGCTGAACCACTTGGGCTGATCTGTTAAGGCTACTTTATCTGTACACTTTAGTTTGACAAAGAGTCTTCTTCTGAAATCAGATTTGTCTGCAGTTAAATGAATGACATCAATAATTATTCCATTTATTCCTTCAGTTGGTTTAAAGTGGAAACCATATTGAAATTAATTTTTTCATTCAGCACATGTTATTGAGCACTGGTCATGTAGCAGGCCCTGGACATACAGCAGTGAACAGATCATGGGCATGTGACCAGAATAGTAAAAGAGTTTAAATATATTTTAAAATGCAGAAAGAGACTTTTTAAGTGGTGTTATGACAAAGAGGTCACCTACTAATTAAAAAAAATATATATCCTGAAGACTTTCTTAGGAGGAAAAGCTGATGTAAGGTGATCCCTGAAGGGTCAGCAAACCAGAAATAGACCAGCCCTCAGTAGACTGCAGAATACACCTCCCATTTGAAGAGCCACAAAATTTGCCGAGTTGTGCTCACTGTTAGACTAAGACTTACCCCTTTGAATGTTCCATTTAAAAAATCGATGCTATTGTTAAATTAGTTCATTAAGCTATTGCTAAGATTTGGGGAACATTATAAAGATCTGTATTTTCCCTATCAGTAGAGCCTCCTTTTTTCACATTTCTTCACTTAGATTTTGTTGCTTACATTCTTGCCAGTGGGCATACTTCCATGTGGTAGTGAGAGGAGAAAGGCTCGAGTCTGAGGGGGGGCTGCTTGTATCCTCAAGCAAATCACTTTGTCTGACTTGGTTTTCTACTTGGTAACGTGAGAAAGTGGGCTGGATGCTGAGATTCCTCTGGGTCTACAGGCCAAAGTTTGTGTTAGAATGTCCTAGGCCTTCTGAGAGCCTGAAGATCTGCTGAGGACACACGTTTTCCCTGATAGCTGTGAATGAGACTGTGAACTTGTATTTGAAAGGAGTGGTGCCTTTGTTGCCAGTACCGTGACCTCAGTCCTGAACTTGTGAACAAGAGCAAGCCCTCTCCTCTTCAGGAGACTGCATCTCTGTCAGAAAGATCTGAGAGGTAAGAGGGGTGAGGGAGGAGAATTTGATCAGGCTGCTAGGTGTTAACCTCCAGAATAACAATGCAGAGTCTTCCATCTTGGGTGATGTTAAAAGAGGTGTTTTATCTGTTTACTACATGTTCTTCTGTTTAGAAGAGTACTTAGGTGCCGGGTTCCTTTGTGCTTGACTTCTCGTTTCCTAGGCAGGGACTGCTGTGGGTCAGATGACAGTGGAAGAAGTGAGATGCCAGAGAAAGTCCCTGCCTAAGAGCACCCTGGGGGCAACTGCCAGGCATCGTCTTTCTATAGAAGATGACTAATTTTACCACTGTGTATTGAAATTTCAAAAGAAGAGACAGACTGAGGTTACCAGAGGTGGGACAGGGGCACAGGGGTAAGGGAAGAATTGGTAAAGGGCCACAAGAAACAATTAGATTATGTAATGTTGAGTATACTAATTATCCTGATTTGAGCATCACATATTGCACACGGGTATTGATATTCAACTCTGTACCCCACAGATAGGTACAATCAACTGTGTTTCAATAAAAAAAAAAAAAGAAAGAAAAAGAAATGAGGGTTGGACTGGCAGTTCTAGGTAATCAGAAGAATGCCGCCCCTCCTATCTGCCTTGTACTGTCAGCAGACTCTCGCCCAAGCAGTTCATCAGAGCTGGGATTCTTCCAGAGTTAATCCAGGGCTCCTTGACTGAAGCAATCTTACTTCCTACTTTTCGTTTGCTGTAAGGTGATGACAGTATCAGCTCCATGCTTGCAACACCACATTTGCTGTTTGTTGGATTTCAGCTTTATTCAGTCTTCTGTCTACTGGAGAAAAGTTTTAGAGTAAACTACTTACGTCTGATATCTTGACATTCCACAAGAGGTGACACAGACTAAAATTGTGAATGGCTTTAAGGAGCAGCTGGGTTGATTTTATTCTTACAAAATCCATGGTGTGTTATTTAGGAGAACTCAGTTGGTCTGGACTGTCTCCCTTACTCTGAGACTGAGAACTGGAGAAAGGAAGGATGTCAGAGAGAAAACAGTGAGAATGTTAGGAAACAGATCCCTGGGTCGGGAGCAGGGCACTGGTGCTCTGTGCTTTGGCTGAATGTTAGATTCATCAACTAAATGTTGTGGTTTTATTTTTTGCAGTGGGCTGTAGGGGCCACATTACCCTCCTCCCAGCAAGATGTTAGATGTCACATCAATTCAATTTCCACCCCCATGGGAAGGAGAAACTCCTGATTGAAACAGGCACTTTGGGAATAACTCGTAGAGGGTGGCTCTTTTTTCCATTCTGACCTTGCCTCCCATGTGGCCCAATGACCCATGACTCCTGTTGGGCTGGGGCCTCACCCCCCAAAGCACACCTCCAGGTCAGGTCGGTGCCTGGTTGCAGCGCTCTTTCCTTCTCAGGGCCTTGGGGTTGAGGAGAGTCAGCTCCTACACCTCCTCCAATGTATTAGCTCCAGGACAAACTTGAGAACTGCCTACTCTAAGTGTTTTTTGGCATTTTAAAAGTTAAGGCCGACTTTCCAAGCCTTCTCAGCATCCTGCCAGGTATTTTATCTTATTCAAATATCCTAATTGCTACTCAGGCTTCTCAGGCTGCACATCATCCTAGCACCTAACTGACAAAATAGGCCTTCACCTGAGGGCCTCATTACACTTTCTCCCTGTGCATCAGGCCAAAAATACCTTCACAATATCTGCTCGACATCTTGGGCTTCCAAGTGACAAACAAATAATTGGGTGAAACAAACCCTGGGTGCCGAGCAGCTGCCATCGGTGTCGGAGCACAGAGGAGTCCACTGCAATAACAGTCACAGCACTGCCTGGTTTATGTCAGAGCAAATCTTTGAACAGTGGGTGTGCTGACACTAGAGAATGACAGCTTTGGAAATGGCATGCTAGTTACTGCTGCAATGAGGCCTCTCATGTAGGCCGTGACAAGCGGCTGTCATTTCCATACAGGTGAACAACTGACATCCTAGAGTGGGGAGGACCAGGGGCGGGCAGCAGGCTATGTCTGGAGGCAGGTGGGGCCTGGCTGTGGAGAGGGGTCCCAAGTCCTGATGACCATTTGCATTTGTGGCAAAAATTGAACTTAAAATATTCTCTCTTTTTCTCTTTCTCCTTTTCTCCCTCTACCCCCGCTCTCTGCACACACCTGCAGTCTTCTCTGTTACTCCTCCAGAGCTCATCTGAGAAAGGGCTGTAGAAATACAGCGTCAGCTTTGCTTCAACCACAGCCCAATATGCTTCAAGAACGTTTGCGGTTCCACTCTGCTCCGTCCGCACATTCCTGATGTGTCATGGATTGATTTTTCTGGCCCAATACTTAGTTTCATAGAATAAGGAAAAGGCAAAGTTTGCTGATGAGGAACTCACCATTGAAAGGAATGGATTATTGTGAAATTCAGATGCAGAATTGGGTGTAGATCAGTGGTTCTCAGAGTCTGGGCCCTGGATCAGCAATATATGCAAAATCTGAGAATCCCACCCTAGACGTACAGGATTGAAAACTCCAGGGCTGGGGGCCAATAGTCTCTCTTAACCAGCCTTCCAGGTGATTCTGATGCTGACCACTGCTGGCAGAACATTTTGGCAGTGAGGTTTTCATTAAATGACCAGACCTGCAGAATCACTTGGTGTGAAATACATACTGTATTGGATAGGGCATAGGTCTGTACACTGTTGGGCAGCCTCTTTTTTTTTTTTTTTTTAATAAATATCAGCTGCACCTGATCTGTTGGAAGTGACACTGTGCATGTACAATTGGACTCCTTCGTCCTTCTAGTCACAGGTTTCCCATCCTTCCACTCTCAAGTCTTGTGAACAGGCACTCGTGTATGGGGTGGTTGGCAGATGCTAAGCCTATACTTAAAGCTATACTAATCTGAATGGGGTTTGGAACCGTGACCTTGGGCCAGTGTTATGCTGTAACCAGCTGAGCTAACTTGCTCAACCACTTCTCAAAGAAAGACTGTTCTGTCTGGTTCCTGCTTGGCAGATGCTGCATCATGAATGCTCACCTGCCTTCTGTAGGAAGGGTTATCAAAACACAGAACAGACATACTGGGCAAATGTGCCCTGATTAGCAGTAACTTTGTAAACAAAATACTGTGTAAATTCTTCATTAAACTGTACTATCCAGGGCTGTAGAAAAATGGGCAGCAATGTTTTGAAATCTTTTTTCCATTCCATGTGAAATATCATAAAGTTTTAAGGCCATAAAATTACATCTGTTGAGTTTTCCCAAAAAATGTAATAGCTTTAATAAGTTTCAGCAAGTCACCTAAATAACAGATTTTTTAGATGTTCTTCAAGAATAAGCATCCTCCAAGACTAGATGTATTAAAGTCATGGTTCTCAAACCTTAGCCTGCATCAGGATTAGCTGGAGGACTTAGGATGCAGATTGTGGGGTCCCATCACCAGGTATTTCAGGTCTCAAATCAGGACAGTCCCAGGCAAATTGAGATGGTTTGCCACCCCAGCACTGGCCTGAGTGGGAACTCAAAACCAAGCCATGCAAGCACTAGAATGCCCAAATTAGAAACATTTCTGATTCAGTGGGTCTGGGGTAAGGCTCAGGAACTTACTATTAAACTGGTAACTAAGAGATCCTGGTATTTCTGCTCCCCTGTGAACACTTTGAGATTGACATGTGCTAAAGCATTCCAAATTTAAATGCCTTTTCCAATAGGGAATGTCTGAATTGAGCATCAGCTCAGAGACATGTGAAATATGTCTTTACAGGTGAAATGAAATTTACCAGAAAGTGAATTCAATTTTATCACAAATCAGGAGCTTTTTAAAAAGTGAAATATTTCAAACCTAACTAAACATAGAGAACACAAGAATGAACCCCCATATGTACCCATTATCCAGATTAATATTTATCAAGATTTTGCCACAATTATTTTTAGGTGATAAAAAAGCTAGAAAGAATGCTATCTACCTTTTTTTTTCTTTATTGCTGAGATATTTTACAGTATATCTCTGACATGTCACTTTACCACTACATACTTAAGTACACATCTATAGAAAAAGAACATTTTCTTACATAATCACATGCTGTTGTCACACTAATAAAATTTGCAGTAATTCTTTCATATCGTCTGATGCCCATCCATAATCTCATCTCCCTGATTCTCTCTCAGGTTTCATTTTCCATGACCTGTTCCCATCAGAATGCAAACAAGGGCACACATTGCTTGTCTTAATCTAGAGTGGTCTGCCCTCTCCCATGCCCCCCATTCTTTTCAAATCAGTGCCTTATTGCAAGAACCAGGTCAGCTGTCAATTCTGAAAATCCTGTGGCATCATTTAGCCTGTTGCTCTGTCCCTCATATTTCCTAAATGGAAGTTGGCCTTAGAGCTTTGATTAGATTCAGTTTAAACTTTTGCGAAAGAAAACTTCATAGGCACTGCAGTGAGCTTCACGTTGCCTCGCATCCAGGAACACACAGGGTCTGGATGTTCCCAGCTGTAGTGATGCCACAATTGTTCAGTAAGTTCAGGCTGTGGCAACATGACACCTGCAAGGTCAAGTCCTCATCAACCTTTCTTCCAGTGGTCTCACCTATTGGTGATGCTTGCTTAATTCACTGTTTCGTGAGAGATGGCAAAAGGGTGACTGTTCTACTGTTATTCCACATTTACTGACTGAAATTCTTCGGTACAATGGAGATTTCCCTAGATTTATAGAATTGGAAAGGCATGTTTTCTGATCAATAAAAATTATACTGGAAAAACTGTAAAGGAATTTCAAGTGATGGGACAGCAGTTATGGTTGGAAATCTTAGTGGAGTTATTAAAACTGCTTATTTTTTGAACTGTTTAGACCTTGTCACTTTACTGTTTAAAGTAGCCTTTGATGGTGTGCGTGTGTGTGTGTGTGTGTGTGTGTGTGTGTGTGTGTGTGTAAGGAGAGAAATGTGTCTCCCAATGGGTGGGTGACCTTTCACTTCATCCCTAGTGAAGCCTTTGCCTGTTCTTTGTAAAGCCTGATAGTCCACCCTACTTTGAGTTTGCTGGTGGCAAAAATAAAAGAAATCCTGCTATTTATCCATTCCCTGTGAGACTTTGTTCTCTGAAGAGCCCCAAACCCTCACCCAGCCTGCTCACATCTGTTGCTGGTCTTTGGCTGTGTGTGCCAGTCAGCCTCATGGGCAGGGATGCCCTTTTTGGCAGAGTACCACATTAAGCCACTTTTATTCTTTAAAAAATGCTACACAGAGGTTTTTGAACCCTTAAATACAATTATTTTAAAGCATCCTCATCATGTTTCGTTCCCTGAGTATTCTATTCTACCCAGTTGCCCACTTCCAACCATGAAGATCCAGTCATCTTATTTCCTCCACGCCTGCCCTGGGCCGCCGAATGTTCTGGTAGAAAAACAGGTTGCTGAGCTGGTGGTTTGTGCACATTTGTACTCTCCAGCATCCACTGAGCTCTCCAAGCACTTGGGGCATTCATCACCTACCCGTTCATTCATTCATTCATTCATTCCGTTGTCCACTCCCACCCTGGCTGTCTCATACTCTGTCTGCTCCCTGTGCCACCCCCACCCCACCAGGTGGCCTTTCTGGGAACACCTGAAGTTGCCGTGGGGGCACAGCTTCGGTTTCCTCTCCTAGATGCAGAAGGTCTCTTCCTCTCACCCAAGAGGGAGTGAGTCTTCTGCCCTCATGCCCTGGCTGGCCCCATGGTCAGTCTGGCTTTGCCATCTCAGTGCGCCTTCCCAGACCTTGCCCCTCAGTCAAGCCTGCCCTGTGCCACTGGCTTTTTATTTCTTCCAGTCTCTCAAGAGTATCCTTAGCTCTAAAAACAACAACAATGACAACAGAAATACAAACAACAGATCCAGTCCTACTGCTTCTTCAGGTATTTCAAACAAACCTTTTTTGATATCTTCTCTCATCCCCCTTCTTATAAAATACCTCACATTAGCATATCTCTTTGGTAATAACTAAGGTAACTGTATAACTTATTGTCCAGACCTGGATACTTGAGAGTGAAATAGACTGCCCTTAATAATTACATTGGGACAACGGGCCTGACTCTGAACTGTCCATGCAAGCCAGAACATATGATCCCCCTGGTGATAATCCAAGTTTTTCACAGTTTTCTACAAGTGCCTAAGTCCACTAGTAATGGTAGCTATCATTTGTTGAATACTTGCTACGTGCCAAGCTTTATTCTGAACACTTCATGTGGATTAATTCGTGCAGTCCTCACATCACCCTTTTGAGGTAGATAGGGTTATTAACACCATTTTGACTATGAGGAAACTGAGTTCCAGAGAGGCTGAGCAAGTTGCCCAAGGTTATCCACCTAGCTGAGTCCTTTATATTCACTCCTAGCTCTCTCAGCCCCCAGAGGTCAGCAGTCTTACAGCCTCCGAGTTGTTAGTGGAGTTTTCCAAATGTCTGTCCCACGAAAAGGAATGTACACTGTAAACAAGAGTATCACCTTCTAAAGTAAGTAAGTGTTGAGGGTTGCATGGCTCTGAAGAGCTCTTTAACACAGTGAAATACTTAGTCATTCTCTCAAATAGCAAATGGGGCCTCGATTAGAGCAAGCAGGGATCGCCCTATCACTAATATTCTCTAAAACAATTGTAGAAACAAACAAACGTAAAAGTCTAGATTCTAAGCCAGTTACACCCCCACCAGGTGAAATTCTGTTTATTTTTTCCTCTGATCTTTCTCCTCACCATCCCTGGAGATAACTTAGGATGATGGGTGTTACTTGAGAGCTGGAGTTGGCTTCATGACCAGATAGTAAGCTGTACAGGCCCTGGTCTTCCTAGGAAATGGAATTTTATCTTATAAAAGCACAGGCATCTCTTATAAAAGAGTTTAGTGCTCTCCATCTCTTGCCTCATGCCCCATTTTCCTTTTCCTTTCCCTGGCTTTTGCCGCTCTGCTGCCTTTATTTAAAAAGCCACCTGAGAGCCTTTCCTGCCAGTCTCTGAACATCACCACATGGAGGTTAGTATTTAGGCAGATCCAGAGTTCAACATACAGCTTTTTAAAAAAATTTTTAAGCCTCCAGATTGGGGATTTCTTGAAAGCTAAACTTCTTTTGTTTACTCTGATGTTCACAAGCCTCAAGAGTGTGAGGACATG
Source organism: Galeopterus variegatus (assembly GCF_000696425.1). Classification (NCBI taxonomy): domain Eukaryota; kingdom Metazoa; phylum Chordata; class Mammalia; order Dermoptera; family Cynocephalidae; genus Galeopterus; species Galeopterus variegatus. The sequence goes on from NW_007727443.1 coordinate 268,018, forward strand.
GCTGGGGAGCACGAGCGACAGGTCACTTACATGGGTCTCAAAGTCACTAGCACCACCACCGTCACTCTGCAGGGATTACGTAGGGGAGCGAGAAAGTGGCTACTATCCAGAAGAGAGCTGCTTGAGAGCTTCTCAGCATTCTTCCCTGTGGCTTCAGAGAGTCCTCCCTTTGTGTTTCTGCAGAGTGTTGTGGAGGGCCACGTGCTTGGTAGGGATCTTTTTATTGTCCATATTTTTTAACACAAGGGCACAGACACACACACACACACCCTTCTCTCAGCGCTATTTCCTAAGAGAAGTTAGTTTTGAAGAGCGAGGAAAATCAGCTCAAGCTCTGGGTAGAAGGGATGACCCATGTCAGATGATGATGTGAAGAGATAGTCTGTACCCTGTAAAGTGAAGTGGTCTTTAACGCGAGAGGTCAGCAGAGGAGTATTTTTGAGGTGACATGCAAATCAAAGGAAAACAGCCATGAGACCTCTGGAATCTCGCTGTACCCATGAATCTGGATGATTTCAGTTGAAAATGAAACCACCTGCTCTTTTCAATCTCAGGGATTTTTAAAACATTGAGTTATCTAATAATAATAGTAATGATAGCACCATATGGTAAGCCTCGAATATGCTCTAGTAGGCCCTTGATATACATCCTCTCTAGTGGGTACAAGGGCCTCCAAGACTTGAGTAACTTGAGTGCCTGCTTGTGCCAGACATTGTGTGAGGGACAGTAGATACTGAGATGGACATGGCTTTGCCTTGAGCAGTTCGTGGTCTCATGGGGTAGTCAGATATTGACCCCAGGTCTATTGGACAACAGCCCACTTTCTTTCTCTCTTTGAATCTGTCCTCTTTTTTTTTTTCCTATTTTTTTATGTTGCAAAATTGTAAACCTACAGAAATGTTGAAAAAACAGTATGACAAGCATGCACATACCCTTCACCTAGATCCACCAATTCTTAACACTGCATTTGCTTTATCTGTTGTGTTTTTTTAGCTAAATAGTCTCAAAGTTAAAGGTATGATACTTCAGCATTCATCTCCTGCATTTTCAGTATAATCTCAATACCATTATCACACCTAAAGTTAACTGTGATTCTGTAATGTTGTCTAATATATAATTAATATTCCACTTGATTTCCAAAGTGTTCTTTTTTTTAAAGTAGTGGGCTTTTATTTTCTTTTTTGAATACAGCATCCAATCAGGGTCACCCATTTGGTTGAAATGTCTCATTAACCTCTTGAAATCGAATATAGCACTCCATTCTCCATCCACCAGTTCCCTACTCCCACTCCACACACACCTTTTAAAATTTTTTAATGGCATCAACATTTTGAAGAGCCCAGGCTGGTTGTCTTATAAGATATCCTACACTGTAAATTTCCTCATGGTGGCATTTAGTCTGTTACTCAATTATTTTTTCATACAATTGCCATCTTCTGTCTGCTTCCACACCACTTTAATTTGAATCCAGTTTACTTAGATATTTCTTTTGGGTATTTAGAAGTAGCTGCTTGGAAAGAGGGACACATGCAGAAAATAACTATAGGGGGAAATAAGTGAGACAGGAGAGTGTTGTGTGCAGCATATACATTTTATTTTATATGCTATAAATAATTATGATTTACATAGTCGAATGAGCTTTTGGAGCTGTGGATTCCATCGGAATTTAAGAATTCTCCTCCTCCCCCTTTTTTTACAGAGATTAGTTTGTGGTTGCCAACAACTCTGGAACTGGCAGACCGCTTAAGGCATAATCTTTTCATTAAAAAAGGATTTAACTAATTAGACTTGACTAGCAAGCTGACAGGTTAATTGATAAGGGAAGTGGGGCTCAGTAACCCTTAAGGTGGGAATATCCATTAAATTTAAGTCATTATGATGTCTGCTAACACATTATTATTCACAATGATTTTTAAAATTTTTGTTATGTATCACCCTAATAAGTACCAGAAAATCCTTTTCCTTTCAAATTCTGAAAAGATTTGCATTATGTTCATGTATTTTAGAATCAAACTGTTGTGGATTTTCGGGAGCATTAAAGTGTCAGGCAGGCCCTTAAATATTGTCATAATTTTATTCTTGAAGACTCAGTGGGCTCAGACATGTTTTATCTTGTAAGGTAGCTTTTACAAACTATGTTTCAGTTTCTTATTTAAATTTAATGTGTTCTAAAATAAATCTGAATGTTGGTTAAGACGAGTAATTTGGTTAAGTATCAGAATTAGGAGTAGGATGTCAAAAGTAAGGAACTGGCTAGGAGTAGAGAATATTTAGTGTCTGGAATCACCTGCAGTGGGTGGCGCTTCATAAGGCACTTTTTTCTAATCATGTTAACAAGATTTTCTTTTTGGAACTCTTGATTGAAGGTTTCTTAGTTTACTCACGTGCCCCTCCAGGTTGAACACTGAAAAGAACATTTTTTGCTCCACACTAGGCCTTGGCAGTTACTTTGAACTTACTTAGTTACTTAGAACTTTAGGTTCTAAGTTTCATACATATGCTGGGAGGCATCGTCATGTAGCACCTGCACCCAAGACCCTGAAGATGGGAGAGTTTTGACCTGATATAGACCTCCAAGGGCACTTGGTTGCTCCAAGAGGCTCAGGAAACTGCCCAGGAGCTGTGTGCTGGCAGATGACACAGCTGGGTTTGGCAGAAGGAGCATGTGCTCTTACCAGTCTGTTCAAGGAGCTCTTCCTTTCGATTCTGAGCAGGCAGTCAGGTTCTACGTGCTTTGGGGCATTTAAAGGAAGTAAAAGCCTGTTTTTCCCCCAGAGAAACTTTTAATTTACCTTTTTGAGTTGTAGAGAAAAACACTCATGCAGTCCCGCTTTCTTTTGTATTTTCAACATCAGGAACTTATCTTGTGCGTTTGAGTTTTAGTTTGAAAGTCATTGGCTGCATATAAAACTGCTGTATTAGGGACCATTACCTAGAAAATAAAATTCTGAAATTAAGATCAGGTACCCCTGAAACTAACCTTTTTTTTTTTTTTTTTTTTTTACAAAGCTTTCTTAGTATGGTATGTAGAAAACTTCTTTTATAAATGGCATTGTGACTATGATTTTGGAGGAGCATGTATACCTTTGGATATTCTCATTTACTGTCATGTGTGCTTATGAGTGATTTGATTCCATATTTCATTTATAACTGCTGGTATAGAAGGCTGATATCATAACTGGATTCTTTGTGTATAGTAAGCTTATCAAAAAGCAAGGTTTAGTAAGAAGTAAAACATCAGTTTATTTTTGGAAGGAAGGTTTTATTTCCATCCTGAAATGTTTTATTCGTAAGGTGCTGAAATGGTAGCATACTGCTAAAACTGGATCAATATGACTTAACCTAGATGGGTCATTTTCAACAGTCCCATGCATTAAACAATATACTGCTTCCATTACAAGATGTACCATTGATTTAACACAGTTTGGGGGGGAATTGGGGGATGTGAGAAACATTACTTTGTTAAACTGTGTTGATTGCAAGACACATGGATTTCAGAAACATCAAAATGTGTGTGTTTGGGAGTGGGAGCGGGAGAATGTATGTCTTAGAAATGAAGAACTATGGCACATTCATGTAGCATGTTATATCACGTTATAATTTGTCTATTTAAGTAGGAATGATTTGTAGATCTTTTGAGAAAGAGAGTAAGGAAGTTGGGCCTTTAAGTAAGACAGAGAAATGACCTTCCCTTTATGACTTAGACAAATTAAATTGGACTTGGAAAATGGTTTACCCTTTTCATCTAGGGTAAGTCTTCTTGGAAGTGAGCGCCCTGGCTAAACATGAGGAAGGTTCACTGTCAGCGCCCTGGAAGCCTATTTGAAATGTCGTCAACTCAGAACATTCCATTGGCAATGACTATCAACACCCCGTTTTAAAAGGATGACTTGAGTAGAACAGAAATTATGGTGGCAGGGCCTTAATCCTTTTTAATAAGGGCAACTGTTAAAGAGAATTAGGTTGCAAGAATGAATGAGATTTGAGAACAACATTGTAGTTCCTGTGTTCTGTCGTGACTGTCAACACCAAATGCATCTTTATTCTGCAACAGCCTGAGGATTTTCCATTTAACAAACTTACACGACAGGTGATAAAGCAGTGATATGCCATGAATCCTAAATCTGGTCTTGGTCTACCTTTGGCAGATTTGCCAGTTGGTACTGATGTATCTGATTTAAGAATTTTGAGAGTTCAGCCAAGAGTTAAGGTTAAGGTCCTTCTGTTTGTTTGGTGTCAATTGGTGCAGGTAGAAAATTATAAAGCCCAGAAGTAGTCTCATTGCCTCCATTAAAGAGCCAAATTTAGTAATTTAGTAACAACAGCACTGTTGTTAATTGTACTCAACTTTAAATAAAGCATCTGGGAGAAGGAAGGGATATAGCTAAGTTGCATTTAGACAATTTGCAGTTTATTAGGAGTCAGGATTTATTAATGTTCAGTTTAGGATGTGAATTTAGAATGGGAATTTGGAAGCTTTTTTCACATTTTAGGAGAGGAAAGATAGCAGAAGATACTTAACACCTGAAATGCCAGTTCTCAACATTTTAAATTTTACAGAGACAATTGGTATGTTTATTAGAACTGTCCCCCAAAATATTTTACTATCATACTATACATATATTTGAATGAAAAAAGTGGCATTTCATTATAAAAAATAATAACATCATTGACTCACTCCCACTGTTTTAATTATGAATGGCTGTATAGAAATATACTGAACAGCTGTTAAACATTCGTTTTAAACATTTCCCATCAACATGGCATCTGATGTTGGCCCTCATATTTCTGTGGCTTAAAACACTAACAGTAAGAGGAAAATAAACAGAGACAAAAACGCAGACTCAACAGTGAACAAAAATACCATAGTACAAATGGAACCTTCTATGATGCTGTATCCCAGAATTTTTGAGGAGATAAAATCTTAAGCATTAAGAAATCCAGAGGCCCTGTCCTGCTTATTGCTGTTGGAGAGCCCCAAGACCCTTTAATCCCCCGGTTTAGAGGATCATATTGTCAAGTCAGAGAGGCTTAAACACAATAGTGTTTTCTGGAGCCAGAGTGACCTGTATTGAGAGTAGATCTTGTGCTTTTGTTCTTTTGAGAGGCAGGTGTAAAGGATAACATGCCGGATTATCTTATTTTAAAGCATCTAAAAGCCAATTCTCTCTTCCTCATTCCCTTGCCTGTCAGCTTTTAGAGTCTTTGATCAGGTGAAGTCTAAAGGCAGGCACTTGTGAAGTGCAGGAGGACTTGTTTTCTGTTCTCTGTGCCAGCTTTCTGTCCTCCCCCTCCTCGTCAATTAGTACTAATGAATGTGTAGAATTCACGAAGGCTGAGTATTGACTGTGTTGCCTGGGTGACTCTTTCATAACCTGTGCAGTGTCTAGGGGGAGAAAGGTTATTTCCACCCCACCTCGTGGGAATACAAAGATAGCTTTCTGATCCTGAACAGATTAGAAATTCCCTCCAGGCCAGCATGCGGGAACCTGCACATTTATCCCAAAGCAACAGTAACTGTACCCAAGTGTGTATTCAAATTTCTGTCACAGCAAGCAAAAGGAACAATAGCCATGTATGCCATAGCCTCAGAAGCCTATTTATCACAGCTCTGTTTGTAAAACTTAAGTTTCAGAGATTACCAATTTCTGTCTCAAGACAAAAGGACTTTCTTGATCATCTAACTTATCCTAAGATGTTTGTCTTGATTTTATAAGACAGGTTAGTATTAAATATCAGACCTGACCTAACAAGTTAAAATTCTACCCCTAGGCATGTGTGGTCTGTGTTAGTGACAGCACAAAAGCTAAGAACAGCTTTGTCATGTTGACTAGCACAGGAATATCTGGAGCGATTTTGTCACTAGTTTACACAATTTCATCAGTGTAAGAGGAGTCTGTCTTTTTGTCATATATGACTTGAGAAAGGCAAACTCCTAAATGCAGTTGTTAATTTCTTAATAACTTAAAGAAAATCAAATTATCTAAAGTGTATACTGGGACTAGTAAAGGAAAAATTGAATGGTTTTGTGTGCTTGCTTCTTTTCCCATAGGAAACTTGCCCCTTAAACCAGAATAAGGTTCCTTGAAGACAGCTTGGTACATTGGGGAAGGAATCTGGCTGAGAAATGAGAACATTTTAGCCTATTCTATATTGTTCTTGATTTAATCTTTAAGATTCACTTTATCTTTTTGCTTATGTAGTTTATGGCTCTAAATTGTCATGATTCCCTTCTCGAACAAATTAAGAAGTAGACGAGTAAAATTTTATATGACTAATTATCAGGCATAATTGAAAAAACTGGTAATCAGAATCTAGTCTGTAAGAACATTAGAACAGAATATACTGAGTTTTTAAAGAGTTTTCCTTCATATTTTGAAGATACACCCTTTTTCCCTTTTGGTTTCTTAAGTCATCATACAAATAGCACTTGTACAAAATGACCCACATAATTTGAGGGGTAGCTTATGTAGGGAAAGAAAACATCTGTTCCTCATCCATCCTAGGTTCGTGTGTGACTGAGGCCCCTATAACAAAAGACAAAAGAAAAGATTACAGATGTATTTAATATAAGTTTAGGTGACATGGGAGCCTTCATAAGGAAATGACCCAAAGAAATGGTTAAGCTTGTGTGTTTTTATGCCAGCTTTGATGAAGAGTGGACAGTCATGGAAGAGTGTGATTGGACAGAGGGTAGGATCTGATCTAATGTAATAAACTGGAGGAAACGTAGCAAGGCCTGTTTGTTCAGATTCTTCTGTGTTCCTTTCCTCTGGGTTTAGGGAGGGCAGCTCTCACATGACGGTCTTATGACATGCTTTGGGGGCGGTGAGAGCGATCTTCCTACTTCTGTTCTTTCCTCACTTAACAATGTGCCATATTTTGGGGTAGTGTGTTCTGAACCCCCTCATTTACATCTAGAAAAAATTAAAAATTTTGTTTGCTTTGTGATGTGGTCCTGTTCTGTTGATCTTAATTGCTATTCTGAGATTTTAAAAAGCTGATAATTTTTATAAAATGCCTTATACCATTTAGAAGAGAATCCTAAGTTTATCATTATTTTTAAGTACAGAATTATTGTGGTTTTTGTAGTGCAGCATCACCTGGTTGAAAAACTAGGTTGGGAAGACCCACCTGAGCTGTTTGTTACCAGGTTGAGTTCATCCAGGTGACCTCAAAGCCTATGTGGGAGCAGCGCTGTGCAAGTTGTGCCTTTGACCATCTCCCTGTTGGTAGTTTTACCAGAAGGAGAACAAATTCACATTTTGCGTTTTCTTGTGAGGCCCAGGTAAGGAGTGCCAAGGCACTCTGCATTCTTAACAGACGCATTCACTTTCTTTCTCCACAGGTTGTTTCCTCACCAGTGCTCCCCGGTTAAAAGAAATTTCTCCCCTCCCCCTAGTTATTCCCTGAACTGCTCTTTCTTCCAAGGGCTGGCATGAAAGGGAAACCCAAGCACCATGGCAGGGCAGGATTAGCAGCCTGGGAGGAGCCACCTTCTGTTCTTTGTGAAAGCTCCGGGCTGCTGCTCCGCACTTGAGAACAGGAATTTACAAAATGGGGTGGGTGAAATGACACCTTCCATCTTCTGGTGCTGTCCAGAGCCTTCATGCCCTCTGAGGTGGGCTGGAGCTTCTGTGCATATGGTGAAGGGTGCCTTCCTCCTCCATCTCCCTCCACCTCTCCACTCCCTGGTTCCTTCCTGGTCAGGAGCCCAGCAGATGGGAAGGCTCTAGAAGGTTCTAGCCCAGCTCATGTCAGACTCCCCAGTAGTCCCTCAAGGGCCTTCTCCTTTCCCCACTTTGTGATGCCCAGTTCCTGTTCCCATTCACTTTCCGGGAAACTGTCCCTGCCTCAAATTCCCCCCTGCCCCTGGGGGGGAGGGTTTCCCACGCATGATTAGAGAACTTACCATTAGCTGTAGTTTTTTGTTTTAGGCAATCTTCCCAGTAAGTTGTCAGACCCTTCAGGGTAGGACCCAGGTCTTATTCTCTGGTGAACTCCTAGTTTCGGGCCTTGAAACGTGGCAGTCAGCCAGCAGTTGTTGAATTGTCCAATTATTATTTCCATGCTACAGACAATGAAACTGGGGAAATTATTTATTCTCTGAAGACTACAGAAATGGGAAGAAACCAGGCCTCAGGTGCCCTCCTCTTCCAAAGGTTAGGATAAGCAGTTGAAAAGTTGTTGTAAGTGGGTGAGCACAAAGCCATGAACTTTTAATTACCTCTTACTGAAGACCTTATGACTATATTTGTCCATTACTAAATAGTAATAGAGCAACCAATCTTATTGAGATAGGATTCACAGACCATGAAATTCACTCATTTAAGATGTGCAGCCCAGTGGTTTTTAGTACATTCCCAGAGTTATCACCACAATCAATTTTAGAGCATTTTATGACTGCCAAAAGAAACTCTGTACCCCTTAGCTATTATCCCTCTCCCCCCATCCTCCCAACATCCTCAGCCCCAGGCAACCACTGATCTACTTTCAGTGTCTGTATTTGCCTGTTCTGGGCATTTCATGTAAATGGTATCATACAATATGTGGTCCTTGGTGACTGGCTTCTTGATATTGTTTTCAAGGTTCTTCCGTGGTTCCTCCATGTACATATCAGTATTGCATTTTTATTTGCTGAATAATTTTCCCATTGTATGAATATGACATTTTGTTTATCGATTCATCAGCTGATGGACATTTGTGCTGTTTCTATTTTTTGGCTATTATGAATAATGCTGCTGTGATCATTCATAGAGAAGTTTTTGTGTGGATGTAAGTTTGTGCCTGAGGGTGGAATTGCTGGGTCATGTGGTAGCTCTGTGTTTAGCCTTTTGAGGAACTGCCAGACTGTTTTCCAAGGGAACCCGACCATTTTTTATTCCCACAAGCAGTGTACCAAGGTCTTAATTTCTACACATTCTTGCCAGCACTTATTACTGTCTGTCTTTCTGATTATATTGTGTATGAAGTGGTTTTGATTTGCATTTCCCTGATGACTAATGATGTTGAGTATCTTTTCATGTTCGTATAGCCACTTATATATCTTCCTTGGAGAAATGTCTTTTCAAATCCTTTGCCCATTTTTAATTGAGTTCTTTGTCTTTCTATTATTGAGTTGTAATAATTCTTTTATATATTTTGGATCCTAGGCCCTTACCATATATATATATATATATGTCTGTGTGTGTGTATATATATATATAAATATACATATATATATATATATATATACATATATATATATATACACACATATATATATATATACATATATATATATGATTTGCAAATATTTTCTCTCATTCTGTGGGTTGTCTTTTTACTTTCTTGGCAGGTCTTTTTTCCTTTTTCTTTTTTTAGCTGAACCGAACAGCACTAGTAATAGTGTCTTTTGAAAACTTTTTTAAACAAAACTATCTGAAAACTGATCACTCATTTTATCCCACTTTTTAGTGATTATTCATTCCAGATAATTATCACAAAGATGTTCTACTTTCTTTTTTTTTTTACTTTTTATTTGGAAATACTTTTAAACTGATAGAAAGACTGCAAGGATAAGAACAGTACAGCACTTTTATATTCTTTACCTAGATCCATCTCCCAATTTTTGCTCTATTTGCTTTATTATTTCTGATTCATGTTCTTTATCTCTCTTTCTCTGCTCCCTACTGCCCCCTGACAATTTTATTCTGAACCACTTGAGGGTAAGCCACGCATGTCATGGCCTTTTTTTTTTGGATCGAACCCTGGACCTTGGTGTTATCAACACCATGCTCTAACCAACTGAGCTACCCAGCCAGCCCTATCGTGACCTTTTAACTAGAAATAATTCACTGAGTATTTCCAAAGGATAAGGATAGTATCTTATATAACCGTTGTACAGTTACCAGCTTCAGTAAATTTAACATTGATGTGATGCTTTTATCTGACTCTCCATATTCCAACTTTGTCGGTTGACAAAATGCCCATTATGGCATTTTTCCCTCCGATATAGGATGTGATCTTGGATCAGGTGTTGCATCTGAGTGAGAACATTAACCTTTCCCTTAGGACTCCTCACATGGACTGGGGCTTCCAGTTTCTGAGCTCTTCCCAAGTGAGGGGGGTTTGGAGGAGATAGGGCCAGTCTGCACTTTGAGAAAGAAACAGAGAAGCTGGCACCAGCACCCAGGGATCCTGGGTTGACCTCCAGACATCGTAAACGTGTCCGGGGTGTTCCTTCCTGGCACTGTTGTTTGTCAGGAGCCTGTCCTCCCACAGTGGGCCTCTGCCCTGCGTGGTCTGCTGTCTTGTGACAGAATAGCAGGGAGGGGTCTGCTGAAGTTCTTTTCGGCCAGTGACCTTTTGACTCCTCTTCTCTGCTGGCTCTCATTGAACCCACTAGTCTTTTCCTGATGCGGAGCCCCGCTGGCCCAGCCTTCCCTTCAACTCCTCCTTGTCTTGTTACACATCCCTGGGTTCCAGACTCTCTCAATTCTGTCCGTTCTGTTTTAGGATACAGGAAAGGCATGTGCTATTTTTGAAAACAGGTACAAAAACTCTTCAAAGTAAATGAGTAATGATACTGAAACATTACAGTTTTTTATATGTTTTCTGGTTTCTTTCTTATTATTACATTTATTTATAATTATCCATCCTCATGACAAACGCTCAAGGTAGACGTGGCACATGTGTTCTCCATTTTGTCCATGAGTGAACAGTGGTTTCAGAGGCAGCCACTCACCAAAAAGCTCACACCTGGCTTCTCCAGTTTCACATATTATGCTACTTCCACAGGGCTGCACATCTTAATCAGTTTGTTAATTAGAACACAGTATTGCGGGTTTGGTAGGAAATGGTTTATGCACCATTCAAGGATAATAAACATTTACATCCTAGATTTTTAATGATCTGAGACAGCGGAGTAGTATATAAAAAGTCTAGCCTCCTGAGCATTTCATTCTGCAAGGGAGAGGGTAGAGGGAAATCTCCATCTGCAGAGATAATAGCAGCTTAAGGGTGTCTTAGATAGGACGCTTCCCAGGACTCCTGGAAACTCAGAGCTAGTGGTTTTTAATAATTGCAATTTATACCATTCCAAGTCATGGAATTATTTCTGTTATATAAATGGAACATTCCCCGGAAACTTGGAAACCTTCCCTGTTGCAGGACAAGTGCTGTACAGTATTGAAGATGCTGATTGTCTACGTTATTTCCCCCCAACAATTTGGTATGAAAAATCTCAACATACAGAAAGTTGAGCTCAGTGTATAGTAAACACCTACATCCCTCCTCCCTTCCCACCCCCATGCAGTTGTTAACATTTTCCTACATTAGTGGTATTAGTAGGATATGTCACATATGTCCATGCTGCTTTGGCACACTTTGTTAATATAGTCATTAAGCATCTTCAATGTTCTAGATGGAAGGGACCCTACAGTTTTTTTGTGGGCAAATTCCCTTTCACTCCTTAGAATCCTTTGAGCCTCAGGAGCATGGGGCAGAGCCTACAGCACAGGCCTTACTGCTCGCATCGCCCGAAAGCCCACTGCATGTGACAGGCTTCACCTTGTGCGTGCTCATTCAGATCTCACGACAACCCCAGGAAGTGTCAGTATGGAGAGAGCTATGAAGGTTATTCCCCTACCCCCCCCCCCTTTTTTTTTAACAGATTTTAAAAAACTGTCCCAGAATGAGGTTCAGCAGGGCGTGTGTGTATTTTGGCATATTTGTGGGGGTTGGGAGGGAGGTAGGCAGGGTGCGGTTAAGGATGGTGGTGTAGTTATCTAGCACCTTTTCTGCTCACTGGAAATATGAGGGTACTTCAAATAGTTTGTGGAAAATAAAATTAGAAGAATATGAATCTTTCTGTGAACTTTTCGACTCACCCTCATAGTATTTTCCATGTTGGATCATTCAGTGAATCCGTCAGCATTTCCAGGAATAGAAAATAAAGCCATACAATAACTGTAAAAGTCCCCAAGTTAATTTTTGAGCTGTTGTATAATGTTTATCCTAAGTCATTTTATTGCTGTTCCAACATTCTTAAACTGTTTATTATTATCTCTGCCTCTGTTAAAAATGGAGGCGATGACTTATTCAGGAGGTTGCTGTGAGACCTAAGAGCTGCTTTAATGCTTAATAATTATCTACACTTAAATTCAGTGTAATACTGTTGAAGGTTAAGGAAGAAGTTTTGGGGACTTTCAGGTAGTAAGGGAGATAATTATAAACTTTCACAAGGTCAAGATAAATATAAATCTGGAAGAGGAAAAAAGTTCTAGAATCTCATTACTAGGACAGTGTTCTCATTTTAGAAGACCTTAACACCTAATATGAAATGGATGTCAGTTCTGTCCGTTTTATGTTCTCACAGCCTGTCTCTCAGGTGGAGAGCACAGTTAATTCTTAGAGTAAGTGGTCCCTTCTCTAAGAAGAAAGCCTTGCCAAAGGAGAGCTGAAATAGACTGCCCCCGAAATTAGGAGCCTGAGGGATGCATTTGGTTCTTTTCTTTCTCTGCCTCACTTGGATCTTTCTAAAATCAAGAAACAAATAAAACGAAATTGACTTTTGAAAGGATATCAGAAGGACATGGCAAATTCAGTTGGTTTGTTCAGAACTTCTTTCCTGTGGTTCCTTTTTGGAAACGAAACAGCCATTCAGCAGCACTTCCAGAGACAAGCTGGGGGGAGGACAGGTGGCTTCTAGGGCTGGGGACGGGGGTGGGTGTCCTGATGGTTTTGATAGGGGTGTATGGAAGAATGCTTTAGCCTTTGACTTTAGGGCTCAAATGGAGAGTTTACTTCTGAATGAAGTCAATGCCCACACATTGTCTTCCTCTTTCCCTGTCTCAAGGACTGCATCTGTAGCTTAAATTGTTTTCCTGAAACTGAAGCCTGTGTTGGCTTTACTGTGATGCTTTTGTGTTTTCCTGAAATCCGCCGTTTGAAGAATAGAGTGCCCAGGAGTGGGAGGAATATGTTATCAGAATGCCTGTTAAGAGGGGCAGAGAAAACAGAGTGTAAGCAGCCAGCCAGCAAGGAAGACTTTTGTGACCTGGGTGAAGAGAACTGCAGATCTTTGAAAGACTTGAGACTAAGAAACAGCAAGTTACTGATTAGGAGGCTAACTATTAAAGTTTATCCAGATTAATTTGGAAGTTTAGATCAGTTGCAATCGAAGTTCTTATTTGATTGACAATGGGGAGAGGCAAGTGCAGTTGGATTTGAAAATCCGTGGACAGTGACCACTTCTATTTTATTTATGTGTGTGTATATGTGGATATAGCTGTAATAATTAGAATATTATGAGGCCGTTAAACAACCGTAAAGTTTCAGACATCCAAAAACAAATCCCATTTTTACCTAAAACTTTAATATATGATGAAAGAGCCTTTACAAGTCAAACAGAAATGAAAGATTGTTCAACAGGAATTAGATTTTCATCTCACACAGAATAAAGTCAAATGAACTAAAGCTTTAAATATGTGTTACCATAAAAAGAGTCAGCAGTAAAAATCTATAGATCATATAAGTCATTCCTTTAGGAATGGTCATTATGAAGAATAAATATCAATATGGAAAAATACCTGTGGTACCAAATGATACCAAATATGGATTGAAGGAGAAGAGGAAATGGCTAGCATGCTTTCTTGCTGCTTGTTTTAGGGGCCAGGTGTAGACGTTTTTGTTCTCAGTTTTTCAGGATTTTTCTTTTTTTGAGACTAGTCACGTGCAGTGGCAAGAAAGGGGAAGAGCAGAATGAGAGGTGCGGCCTGCACCCTACGGTGGGAAGACCACTCACTGCCTTCAGGCCAGCCCAGCATTTCAAGATTTGTGATATGGTTGGAGTACTTGTGTGAAGAAAAATGTATTTATAACATATATGTTTTAAGTTACTTTCATTCCTTCTTTTAAAAATGTCGGGTCAGGGCTGGCCCGGTGGCGCACTGGAGAGTGTGCCGCTTGGGAGCGCGGCGGCACTCCCACTGAGGGTTTGGATCCCATGTGGAGACCGGTTCCCGCTCACTGGCTGAGCGCAGTGCGGGTGCAACACCGAGGGTTGCAATCCCGTTACCGGTCAGTAAAAAAGACAAAAAAAAGAAAGAAAAAAAAATGTCGGGTCAGTGCTTTTTATAAATTAGTATAAATTAGTTCATGTTAATCTCTCCAGATAGAAATGATTCCAGGAGGGATTTATTCTGGTAGATGGAGTCATTAGTTGACAGCCTGTTGATGGTGAGGAGAGCACCAGGTGGGAAAATGCTGAGCTGTCATAGGAACAAGAAAAAGCACTGTTCACTGAATTCCTAACGCCAGCCCATCAGAGTTGTGTTTTTTATTTCTTGTACTTTGGAGGAGATTGTTTCCACAAAGTATATCTCTGACTGTGAGAAAGACCTAGACATGCCCTGGATTGATTGCACAATCGAGTTGTAAATATGCCTACTGTTTCCAGTGACCGACCTCCCTACCCAGTCACCCTGCTTATAAATCGTGGGCCTTCGGGAGCACTCTCAGGGACCCCTGCTAGAGGAGCAGAGAAGGGATCCCATCGCTCATTGCAGTCTCCCTGTTAGTGAGAACTCTTACTTCCTCAGCTGACTAAAACGGTAACCATAACTGCTCACAGGAGAACAGTTATTTTCCTCTTACTTCTTAGTGCATATCTGTGGGAGACCCTAGTAAGCAGTAACAAGTAGCAGCAGAAAGCTGGAAAGAGGGAAGGCAGACAGATGTGTGTGGTACGCACAGGCTCATGACCCTGGTGGACTAGAGTGTTCTAGTCCCTTTTCCATGTGCTCAGCTGTAGAGCAGAGAGCTCTCCAGGTATCAGCCTACCCCTTCCTGTTATGTGGCCTAAGCACCTGGATGCAGAAAGGGCCTGGAGCATTAGGTTTCACCAACATCGCATGCTCTAGAAATATCTATAGGGTAAATTCTGCATTGTCTGTAAAATTGAAATGGAATCAGAACTTCGTGTTTCTGATTTCCAGTCAGAAGGAATTTTCCAGTCAGAAGTACACTTTGCTCTATTATTTGTATTGTGGGATAAAAATATCTTAACCTATTGTATCCAGATCTCATTTGTGTGTGATTTTTGGAGGAAGGGACTGTCCTGTCATAGGCAGTTGAAATTCACAGCCCCTCCAACCTAATTTTAACCAAATATGTTTATTACTTCTTTCCCCACACTCATGGCCCAAAGTTACTAAGTAGTTGCCAGCTTGGACTGACATGCATTTTTCTTTACTGCCCTGCCATTATATACCTTCTTTATTGTCAAGAAGCACACAGGATATTGAAATGACCTAAAATCCAGAGAGAAGGAGTAGCCAAAGGGGGTGAAGAGAAGCTCTAATCTGTCTCAGAGCCCTGGGGCTTCATAGGTAACCTTGAAGGTGGAGAAAAGTCATTGTTCACTTAACTGAGGTTGTGATTAGCAGTAAAATATTAAAATGTAGACAGAGGATTATGTTATAGCCAATTAGCAATAAAGAGAAGCATTTTAATTTACAGATTAATTGGATCTCAAAATTTTGGCATTGGCATTGAACACATCCCTCTATGGAAGCCTTCTACTGAAGACATTCTTTTTTTTTTTTTTTTGTCTTTTTTCCGTGTCCGGCAACGGATCGCAACCCTCAGTGTCGCCCCCATACCGGACCGGGACCGGCAACGGGATCGCAGCCCTCGGTGTTGCTCCCGTGCCTCGCTCAGCCAGTGAGCGGGAACCGGTCTGTATGTGGGATCCGAACCCTCGGCGGGAGTGCCGCCGCGCTTCCCAAGCGGCGAACTATAGCAGTGCGCCACCGGGCCGGCCCACTGAAGACATTCTTAAGCCAACTTTTGGTCAGATAAAGTCCAGAAAGCTGACATCTGAGATTAAGAGGTATGGCTAGATGTCCTTCAACTCCCAGTGTAGTTAGGAGGCTTTGAAACCTCATGGGCCTTTGTGCAAAATTTCCTAAGTACTAGGAAATGAAGTCTTCCGGGTAGTTGTGTCCTAAAAGGAAAGTTACAGACTCAAGTTGTTAAACAGACTGGGAGTGGCAGTTCTCTCCAAGTAAATGACCAGTCTCACTGCTGTTTTTTCAGGTGCTAGAACCTGTCACTCTTAAGGAGGTTTTCTCTGATTGTCTTGAGAAACAGGTGTTGGTGCTTGAACAGATGAAAAGGCTACTAAATAAGGCTCCATAGAAGCACTAAGATAAACTAGCCTTTTTTTTTCTTCTTGGAGCAAGTCTTTTGTTTTGTTTTTTTTTTTCTTTAACGTTGTGGACATATGACATACATCTGTGTGTGAAGTCATATGTTGAGCCTAAGGAGCTGGTGAGTTGAGTTATCTGAAAGTTGCTAACTGTGAGGTAGATGGCCAGCATGAAGAGAGCCAGTAAGTCCCTCTGAGGAAGCAGTGACGGCCACCACCCAGGTTGAACTGCAGGGGGTGATGCTGCTGGTGGCATCTTCAGTGCAAGGTGCAGCATTCCAGTGCCTCAGCCCCCAGGGAAGGGTGACATGCCAGGGAGGAAAGGTGTCCGGGTGTGCTTTACATGCGACTTGGTCACATTTCTCACTATTGGAAAAGGAAGGTGTTGAAACTTAATTGTGTGGTTTTTCTAGCCACTTAAGTCCTTTACGCACTTGATGTACTTGGTTCACGTAGAAAGAAATTAATCTGGTTTAAAATGTCTTTTCCACAGTTTTATGGCAACCCCCCACCCCCACCCTGTCCCCTCAGAGGCCATATGTACTGAGGAGGTTTTAATTTACTGTCATTCTTTGGCGATCTCCACAAGGATCTGAGGCCTTTCCTGTGTTGGATGTTGGGTTCTAGAGAAATCTCAGAGCAACACATTACCCATTGAAAGAATTTTGTGTTCTCTAGTGCTGCTGGAATAAGGGTGTTTTGTGCAGACCTTTTCTGCCTTCCCCGCGTACCAGATGTGGAAATATCCAGCAGAAAGAAGGGTTTGGTTCCCACCCCGGAAGCCTCAATCCAGAAAAAAGTCCAGGTCTGCTTTTACCAGCTACTTACCCTGAGTTAAAATGAATGTTTTTTTTTTTTTTTTTTTCCATAATAGCTTCAGTCTGTCTACAAAGGAGAGCCTACTAGCCTTGGCCAGAACAGCAGCTTAAATGTCTAGAAATGTGGAGGGCACAGCAGCCTGTCCCTTCCCCTCGGGTCTTCACTGGCCTCAGGGAGGTGTGTGTTGGAAGAATCCAGGGGAAGGGAGGAATGAAAGGTCTCCGGTTAGTGAGAGCACTGTAGGTATAAGATGGTTAATTGATTACTTGTGGGGACTTTTCCTGACCTCTTTCTCAGGATTTTTGTTTTTCCTGTATTAAAGATTCTTTACCTGTTTAAACAAAAAGGGTCAGATAGCATGATTTCAGTAGTGTGTCTGGCTCTAAAGTTATGAAATGGGAAAAAATCATGACTTGCCCAAAGTCACAAAGCTAATTCTTAATAACTAGAATTGTAGAATCTTCTGATTAAAGGAAGGTCTTAGGGGCCGGCCCAGTGGCTCACTCGGGAGAGTGCGGTGCTGATAAAGGAAGGTCTTAGAGGAGATCTATACTCAGCTATTTGTCTGATGTGTAAATCTTATATCTGCTGCTTCCTGGCCAGATGGTCACAAAGCCTGCACTCGGACACCTCAGAGACGCCTTTCGAGGGGCTCTGTTCTATCATCGGGCAGCTCTGATTATTAGAAAAATCTTTATGTTGGGCTGAAGTCTACTCCCCATGTAGTTCCCTTTGGCACCATGTAATACAAGCCCACTTCCCCTTCCAAAAGACAGCCCTTCAAATATTGGACATGGCAGTGTTCCCTGCCTCCCCTCCACCCCCTTCCTTCAGCCACTAGCAAGGACACATGGCTCGTTCATCCTACTCTGAATTTGTTCCAGCTTGTGTACGGCCTCTTGAGAAGGAGGTGTGCAGAACCCGATGCTTCCAATGTCGTTTAATCAGTACCCGTCATCCCATTTTCTCAGTTACATATTTTTATTAAGACAGCCAAAATTTGCATTGCTGTTGCTCTTGAGTGATTTGAGCTTACTGTAAAGGGAATCCAAATACCAACTGTTTGCAGATAAAAGAAAGGAGAGACAAGGCTTAGCAGCAGCAGGTTTTTAGAAGTCCTTAAGGTTTTAAGTGTACATGCTATTGTATGTAGTTCCAATTTTTTTTTTTTTCTTTTAATCCATCATTTCAGCTTGTTAGGCTTTGGGGATTTATTTTCTGTTATTGAGAGTTAGTCTTTCCTTCCTTCAAGATTTCAGAGGTCTTCTTGATACCTTTATTAGAGCTTTTACTACACTTCATTATAGCTATTTATGTCTTTCCTCCATTCAGTGAACAGTTCCGCTAGGATGGTAATCATGTCTTCTCATATTTCTCTTCTCGATCCAACACTTAGGTTACAGTGAGTGTTTAATACATTTTTGTTGAATGAATGAGTCAAAAATATTTGACTCTCAAATTCTGCATATTAATAAATAAGTTAATGAGTAAATTGAAGAGGCCAATGGCTGGGTACTGTTTTGCAGCCCACTAGAAATTTGCCCCTGTGCTGACTGTTAATGCATTCTTTGTAAGATGAGGTTCATTCCATCATGAATTCCACTAATTTTATGGTTGGTTCTGTTTTAACATTACATACGTGTTCCTAAAAATCACTGCGCCATCTACCACAGTACAATTAAAACCACAAGCCTTATGGGGAAAACGGGGCTAGGGACACAAAAATGTCATCACTGACAGATTAAAAAAAAAGATAGGAATCTACTAAAAACAGCAGCTTGGTTTTACACGTTAAATGGTTAAGAAATACATAAATGCTACAATGTGAAAAAAGCCTGCAGTTTGCTTATAGAAGTGAACATTGGAAGGGTTGCAGCTTGTGAGTTCCTGTGAAGGGGTAGAAGGAGGGATGTCTGAGATCAGAACATCGTTGGCTCCACATGTGGATGGCGAGATGCCTAAACAGCAGGGAACTGAGGTAGCTGGCACATGTTTGTGGTGTGCATGCTCAGTGTGTTCCTGTGGGCTCAGTTCAGTTTGCTGTGGTCACCGTGTGTTTCTTGCAGACAAAATTGCACATAATTTAACACTACATTCACAATGGAACAACTTCACATATCAAAACAAGCATTCAACAGCCCATTTCTTCATTCTGTTATTCACTTGATCAGTAAAACACCTTTTGTGTTCTTGCAGACCCTGGGAATATAAAAATACATAAATTATACTACCCACTAACTCTCGAGAAACTCATAGTCTTAAAGACTATTTTATTTTTCCTAGGAGGAATGAAAATAAATGTCAACCAACTGGTCTGATCTAGCCATTTTCCAAAGTTCCCTCCAGCCAGAAGAATATTTCATAAGTCTGGTCCCTAACTGCATTTAGCAGAGTTCCCTAAAATCTAAAAGCTAGAGTTGGGATGTCTTACTTTTCAGCTAGTATCTATTTAAGGGAAGGTTCATTTAGGAACAGCATAGAGGAGAGACTTGTATTTTTACCCATCAAGTATCTGTTTTAAAAATGAAATTTCACCTCATATCGTTTATGTGTGTGATTTGATGATAGCCTTAACTGAAAATAGAAAATGTGTTAATAGAATCACAGATTCTTGGAACTACAAGGAAATCAGGAGACCCAACTTTCTCTCTGGCTCAAATGAAGAAACTAAGGCTCTGAGAGGTGAAGGGATTTACCCAAAGTCACTTAGCTAGGGGCAAAGCCAGAAGTTGAATACAGTTAGTTTTAGAACTGTGATATGTTGCCTCTGAAAATTACGTTATAAGGAGGATATAAGGTCTATTTATTTAGGGAGAAACCTAAACTGAAGTCATGTTATTTCAGCTTTTCAATCTATTGAGTTTCAGCAATCCAGTTACTATTCATAATAACCTTCCCACTTTATTTTTGTCCTTTAAAAAATCTGGTACTGGGCCAGCCCCGTGGCTCACTCGAGAGAGTGCGGCGCTGGTAGTGCCGAGGCCACGGGTTCAGATCCTATATAGGGATGGCCGGTGCGCTCACTGGCTGAGCGTGGTGCAGACCACATCGTGCCGAGGGTTGCTATCCCCTTACCGGTCAAAAAAAAAAATCTGGTACTGCATGAACTCACCAAAGTGGCTCTTCCTCAGACTGTGTGCCCTATAATTACGTATCTTTGTTGGGACTGAGAGAAAATTGTATTTTTTTGTACCCAAAAATGCTTAAGCATTTGCCGTGAATTGATCTGAGGTTTCAAGGGGAAGATGTCCCTGGTTATGTTTGTGGAGTTCGAGGTGCATTCCAGAGGATTAAGATTTCATTGCTTCTAGGCAGGGCATGCCTTATTTTCCAGAGGGTTTTATTTTGTGTGCATCTTTTTCCCCACCCCCAACAGTTACTTCATTGAAAATGTGTACTTGACGTGGAGTGCCAAAGCTCTTAGTGACTAGAACCCTCAGGACCATTGGCCTTGGCCACTTGGCCTGGGCGCAGTGGTCACTTCTAGGGTGCAGGAATTTGAAGCAAGAAATTTGGGTGGCACTTTAGGAAAGCAGGAAGATGGTTAAAAGTTTGGGTGAGGGCCGGCCCGTGGCTCACTCGGGAGAGTGCGGTGCTGATGACACTAAGGCCATGGGTTCGGATCCTATATAGGGATGGCCGGTTCGCTCACTGGCTGAGCGTTGTGTTGACAACACCAAGCCAAGGGTTGAGATCCCCTTACTGGTCATCTTTTAAAAAAAAAAAAAAAGTTTGGGTGAATGGTGATCTCCCTCTCTCCCTCCTTTTTTTTTGGGGGGGGGGGATGTAAGAGAGGGAATAAACTAATGTATTTTGAGCCCCTAGTGTTTGCAAAGCATTTTCCAGTGGTTCTCACTTTTTGGACTATTAGAGTCTAAAAGTCCCTGGGAGATAAGTTTTATTTTTCCTCAGGGGATATTGAATTCTAGGCACACTGCTTTGAAAACACCAAATTTCAAAAGTAGAATCATTTGTCCAAGTGTGGTTGTCAGAAGAAAGAAATTTCTAGGTCCAAGTAAATCAGGATCTAAAGAAATATACCCAGTGCCACTAAATACATACATATCTTCCAAGGGTGAGTGGCTTCAGGCCATTCATTTTGGTGAGGTGGAGGTGCTTCTCTGTTCAGTATCCTTCTGAAGCCACCGTGGTTATAGCAAGCACATCTCCAGTTTGGGGACATTAGCTTAATGCTCTGTATTTTATCTTGCCTTTTCTGGGCTGCCTCCTCCTGTCTGTAAGACCACAATTTCAGAATAACCTTCAATTCTGTTTTAGGATTAAAAACCTTGCTTGGTGCCTTGACAAGGAGGAATTTTAAAGAACAGGCACATTTAAATTAAATTAGCAGTGTGGCTTTCGTGAACATGGAGAGTACAGGGCCGGCTGTTCAGTTCCACACCACTGCGAGGTGCGTGCCGTTGCTGGGACCAACACATGTGGTGCAGCACAGGAGACCAGTGAAGAAGGATGACATATTGGAGCTGGAAAAGCAACGAGAACTTGCTTTTTAGCCCCTGTCTTTTAGCCTCTGACAGTTTCTTTGTGTCTCTGTGCAGTTGAAGTGCCTGGCTGACGTGTGAACCATGGCTTGGCAGCTGTCCTCAGGCTCAGAGTAGTGGTTTTTCCCTGCAGGAGGGGCTTTTTTTTTTTTTTTTTTAAAACCTTGACAAGGAGGAATTTTAAAGAACAGGCACATTTAAATTAAATTAGCAGTGTGGCTTTCGTGAACATGGAGAGTACAGGGCCGGCTGTTCAGTTCCACACCACTGCGAGGTGCGTGCCGTTGCTGGGACCAACACATGTGGTGCAGCACAGGAGACCAGTGAAGAAGGATGACATATTGGAGCTGGAAAAGCAACGAGAACTTGCTTTTTAGCCCCTGTCTTTTAGCCTCTGACAGTTTCTTTGTGTCTCTGTGCAGTTGAAGTGCCTGGCTGACGTGTGAACCATGGCTTGGCAGCTGTCCTCAGGCTCAGAGTAGTGGTTTTTCCCTGCAGGAGGGGTTTTTTTTTTTTTTTTTTTAAACCTCTCACAGAGAAGATCTCGTATTTAAGTGGTGCCTGTGTGCTTGTGGTCAGGTGAACGAGCTGAGGACAAAAGTGCTTTGAGGATCACCCTCCCGAGTGCTCTTGAGTTATGCGGCATGTCCTGTCTTGCTGCCCTAATCACCCTCAAACTCCACTGAAGCGATGCATTTCAGATTCTCGTTGGGAGAATTGTGATTTGAGTATTAAATTTCTAATAAGAAAAAAAAAAGTTCTGCAGCTTAAAGAATTGACTCTTACCTCTGCATTTTTAGAGAAGTTCTTATTTTATCACCTCCCAGTTTGATTTGTGGCATGTGCATCCCAGTTGCATTTTGCTTTCATTATAGAGATGTTTATTGTGTCAGGAGAAACCCTGTTTCTCTCCTCTCAACCCCTGCACTTTGGACTTTGCCATTGTAGCCTTCATTGTTCCTTGACATTTCATTGCTATTTAATTTTTCTATTTAGTTTCCAGTGGTTCTGTGTTAGGCTAATTTTAAAAAGATTTTTACTTTGGTTTGCTTATAATGAGTATATTAAGTTACCTGCTGATTGCACAATTACTTGACTTTGTATCACATTTCTGGATTTAAACTCAGTGTTCTGTTGAAAATTGAAATACTATAGAAGGTTAAAAATAAAAATCTTCTTACACCGCCCCATAACTGTTCCCTAGGGTGACAACTGTTTGTGTTTTCTTGTTTCTTTCTTTCCGTGCATGGTGAAGTACGTTTGTATTCATAAAGCCCGTAGACTACTTTTGATCCAGCATGCAGATCATAGGCAAAAACCTTGAGAGGCTTTGCCTACCTTTGATTACTAATATAGCTCTCTTTAACAATACGTGCATTTGATTGCTTTATTATTTTTATTATACAAAAATAACCAAGCTATTAGAATCTTTTATGATTCAAAATAGAACATTAGTTTTATTATATATCGGAAATGGATCCTTAAACTTCATAATTGCTTCCAATTATTTTACATTTGCTTGTGTTATATACTATTATTTTATTGCAGTATAATGTCCAATTATGGAAACGACTCCAAAGAGACATGATTTTTCTGGCTTAGTGTATAATTGTTTATTGAGTGTTTTTCTCGTTATGGTGATTTTTTTCTTTGAATTGCAGTTTTAGAGAAACTTGCTTAGATTTTGTAAATTGGTTATTATGTGGTTAAAGAAATCAACTATTCATTGAGTGCTCACTCCATAGAAGGCATGGTGTTTGGATTGAAATAAATGCAAAGATTTAAAGAGATCCCTCAAAAAGTAGCTGTGTGTGTTAAAATAAGTTTCATTGTTATTCAAGAACAAAGGTATTTGTTTAATATTTTATAATAAGAATTTTGTATTTGTTAATACAAAAGTAAGTGCCTGTTAAGTCCCACAGGCATTAAGTATAGAATAGATGTTCATCAGAAGGGTGGTTACTGGGGCGGGTGGTATGACTAAAACAGGACTTTGAAAGATGGGATACAGAAGCACATCTATATGTGCAGGAGGGCACAGCACAGGAACATGGAGCATTTGGAAGGTGGCTGCAGGAGAGAGGGCAGCAGAGGCCACGATGAAGAGTTGGGAGTTGAATCTGTGTGTGATGAGAAGCTTGGAGAGTTTAAATGAGTTAACAGCATGATCCAGTTCACTCTTTTTTAAAAACTCGTTCAGGCTGCTGGGGGACAGTGATTCTCTAGCATTTGTTTTATTTAAGTGGCATCACATAAGCAGTAATCCACACGTGACCACTGGTTAAGGTAAGGGGAAATGATATAGGTTGGTTCTGAGGATGGGGACAGGCAAGCCAGAATTGGAGTTGGGGGGTGGGCTGGGTTTTAGTCATGCTGAGCTGGGGACATGGTAGGAAGGCCAGGCAGACAAGGGGCCTCAGGTAGGGAAAGAAGAAACCAATGAACGCCATACTGCCTTCTGTTCTTTTTTGAAAGCATCTCTGAAGATAAACTTTGGGTATTTGCAGGGAAGTTCATTAAGACAGTACATGTCCCAAGCCTCAAATTGGTTGTCTGACAGCATTTCCTTCCAGGATTATAATGTAAGTAGAAGATAGCGCTCAGGTTTTGTGACTTACTCGGGCCCTACCAAAGGATAGGCCCAATTTCCCACTGTTTACTTGTGCAGTGTGAAAGGTGACTTCAATAGAAAGGCTGGTGTCGTCACCATCTGCACTGCTTTCTAAGCCTCATACAGAGGTAGCTTCAGTTTATTTTTGAACGGTTCTCCTTTTTCTATGATAAATTGATGATAATAAAATGAAATAATGGCAAGAGATTTTATTTTCCTACAAAGTGCCTATCACATGGATAGTTTGTAGAAAATCAATTTAAGGATTGGTAGACTTGTCCTTTAAAAAAAGATAGAATACTTCAAATATAGGCAACAGCACAATACTCCCCATCTCTACCTTTTTCAAATCTCTTTGAACTTTGCAATTATCATGACTGGATATAAGCAGATTTATTTCTTCTGTTCCTTAAGATTATTATGTATAAAATCATTAGGTGGAGGGATTCTTAATTTATAACTATTCTAGTGTAAATGCTACGTTGTATTTATCAAAATGTCTGCAAATCAGGGAGATAGTGTTCATTAACCTACAGGTAAGATATTTTAGAAGTCTGAGTTCTGGAAAGGTAAAGGAAAATAAACAAGTGATGTTCTTCCAAGGAGTGCACCACCAGCATCTTGTCCAGAAACTCATGGAATCTCAGAAGTCGTCTAGCTTCTAGTCCCCTTCCTGTTCCATGAATAAACCCTCAGAGTTCTTATCATGGTCATTCAGTGTTCTCTTGGACAGTTCCAGTAGAGAGCAGCTTGTTCCACTGTGAGCAGCCCAGTGCATGTCAGGGTGAAGTTTTCTTCTATAATATACATCCTTTGGTCCTGGTTCTGTTTGTGATGCCATTTACAATAAATATACTTCTATGTGACAACCATCAGGTCCTTGACGGTGGCTCATGCCTATGCTTGGGGCAAGACTCTATAATTCACTGTTCTACGTGGGGAGTGATCCAGTGAATTTGTATGGATACAGGATCAGAATAGCCCCACAAACAAGAGTTCGCTGTTGTTGGCTTTCATGAGTATGGTCGTAATTGGTGGCAGCTAGTGATCTGGTGAATGACATCACCACCACCACACCCAGCACAATGTACATGCTGGTAGAGAACCCTCCCTAGGAAGGAATGAAGGAAATGATTTCCAAGAGTGGGTTTTGGGAAGTAGAGACATAGAAGGATCGGCACCCTTATGGGTAGCATCCCCCAGCAATGGGGCTTGCTGAGGCTCCTGAACACTCCCAGCAGTGCTGTAGAACAGTGTTTTGCACACTTGAATGTGCGTAGATGGGGTCCATGAATCCATAGATGGGGGTCCATGAATTTACCTTCCTCACAAGCTCCCAAATGACTGTAGTGTTGTTGGTCTGTGGACCACACTTGGAATAGTGAGGTTGTAGAGTACATCAGAATCAATAGTGTGAGGTAGTATACAGTTTGGGGCCAGAAAGATTAACATGTACTTAGAGAAACTGTCAATAGTCCTCTTTTTCCCTGCTCCTTCTCCTTTAAAGAATCAAAGGCTCCGTGATATTAGAAAAGAAAAGTGACTTTCATAGGTTTATTCCAGAGGTATCTCTGGTGCTTGCACATATGCTAGCCAGACAGATTGCAGAGAGTTGGCAGCACCCAGGTCCCCTGGGCCATAGCAGGTTGTGTGAACAGACTTGGGGAGGAGTTTTGTCATCTGTCCTCAGGAGTACAGACAGGCGTGTCTGGGTGCTGACAGAGCTTTCATTGCCAAAGGTTGTAGATGTTTCCCAGGGCAGAGCAGACTTCTCACAGTGAACTGTTGAGAACAGGACAGGACGTTGAGAGAACGCTGATTGCTTTTAGAATATACAATGAAGCTCTGAAGGAACAGCCTCCTTCTATACTACACTCCAGATGACGGCAATGTGAGTGTGGTGAAGGACTGACGGAGGCTGTTGATCCAGCATATGCAAGTTTACCACCTTCTCCTCTGCAGCTGTATGGGCACAGGATGACCCAGGGACAGAGGAGTCCAAAGGCCTGGCTATCTGTGGCTCTTCCCCCTTCCCCTCCAGAAGAGGCATCACAAAGATTTGATTCACTCTTTTCTACTTGAGTGACCAGGACTCTTCCTTTTGACATGTGGAGCCTGATGGGAGGGTGGTCTTGAGGGAAGAGAAGTGGGTACAGGGACGTCGCATAACGCTGGTGATTCTTCCATTTT
This sequence comes from Galeopterus variegatus, assembly GCF_000696425.1. NCBI lineage: Eukaryota > Metazoa > Chordata > Mammalia > Dermoptera > Cynocephalidae > Galeopterus > Galeopterus variegatus. Next base: position 294,332 of record NW_007727443.1, read on the forward strand.
AGAGGGTCAACTGCATGTTCTTGTAGTCTCTGATGTAAGCCAGTGAGGGCTAGAGCTTCTGTCAACCAGAAGCTCTGTGGCATATCACAGCCCTGCGTGGAAAGGGTTGAGAAGAAACCCCAGGAGGGGAGTACTTGTGTGAGGGGCGAGAGAGCTGAGGAAAATCCCAGGATAGCCTTGAAAAATGGAAACTCTTACATTTTGTCATCACACACCCCACCCAGCCTCTTTTCTAAGTGGGTCTCAGTGATAATTCAGTGTGTGCCTGAAATCAGATGACAGTGTACAAAGCAGGAAGACACTGACAGTGTTTAAGTACATCTTCGCTGTTGCTGGCTTTACCTTTGTCCTTGAGAAAATCATCTTTGGTAAAGTTCAAAGTGTTGAAACTAGGGTCTAACCCAGAGCCAATCATTTGACAACCGTAACGGGCATGCTGACTTTTCACAGTGTGACAGTCATTGGCTACGTGCCTTGTTCCATAGTCGTGAAATACCAAAAGCATGTTGATACAAAGGACATGTACACATCCAAAAAAACTGTTCATTACATTAACAGGAAAGTGGCAAGAGCACATTACACTAAAGAACGTTTGCTTCGGAAGGTGACCAGGGTCACCTCATGATTACTGCCCCTTTGGATTCTGGACAAACCCTCAGGCAGTGATGTTAGAAGTTAGCAGAAGGCAGCAGTACAGTAAGAAGGTGTCGGATCTATAAATATGTCCCGTCTGTGAACTCGACAGCTTTTGGTTCTTTATTTATACTTAGCGATGAGAATCCTGGAAGGATGGTTGCTTATATCCTCACTTGATTGTTCTTTAATGTAAAAGGTAGGAGGATTAGATGCTAGGAAGACTATCTTTTTTTTTTTTTTTAAACCTAACATCTAAAATTATAATGTGTTACTGGTGCCTTGGTACCACCTCTTGGAGATTTTCCAAAATAAGGAAAAGTTCTCCCTGTTGTCTTGCAGTCTGAGGGATGTGTGCTGTAGCTTTTATTATAGTGACAGCTTTGTCTTTGGATTTGCTCTTTACTTCAGTAGGTGTGCCATGTTGCCTGAATATATAAATGGTTGAAAATCCTTTTGGAACCTTTCCTTGTTGGGGCCCCTGCACGGAACTACCTTGTTAAGTGTTGAATGTGCACTGTTTCGAAGGTGGTTGTGTCTGGGTGTATGCACATGCACCGTGTCATGCCGGCACCTGGTCAACAGCCAGACAGGGCTGGGCAGCTGAGACCCATGGAAGGGGTAGAGATAGGGAAGGAGGTGTTGATCTCGTGCAGGGAAGCTAGCTGATGAATACTGAAACTGGAAGAGGACGTGAGCAAAAATAATAGGGGTATGTCTTTGTGGCCAGAGCTGAAAGCTTGGGCTTTCTCTGAAACTGGTATTTGGAGTTTTTCTGTGGTCTCAGAAGTGACTGGAGATTTTGTCCCTCATACCTTTTTCTCATATCAGGTGTCACATGATTCAGTTGATTTTGGCCTAAGCCTGATCCTTGGGTTCAGTGCAGTGGGAACATGTTACAGATAAAAGCATCTTTCCAGTGAGAGTACAGAACCAACAAGATATAGGATATGGTCATTAACTCTGATTGTCTGATCTTATCTCTGAGCCTCACAGACAAGTACTGAAGTTTAAGGCTGCCAGTTCCAATTTTTTTTTTTTTTTTTTTTTTTTTTTTTTTTTTTTTTTTTTTTTTTTTTT
>NW_007727443.1:296170-313574 GCF_000696425.1 Galeopterus variegatus
TTTTTTTTTTTTTTTTTTTTTTTTTTTTGTCTTTTGTCTTTTGTCTTTTTCCGTGTCCGGCAACGGATCGCAACCCTCAGTGTTGCCCCCGCACCAGACCGGGGACCGGCAACGGGATTGCAACCCTCGGTGTTGCTCCCGCGCCTCGCTCAGCCAGTGAGCGGGAACCGGTCTGTATGTGGGATCCGAACCCTTGGGCGGGAGCGCCGCTGCACTTCCCAAGCGGCGCACTATCCAGTGCGCCACTGGGCCGGCCCCCAATTTTTTTCTTCTCCGGTTCTGTGTTCTACATCCTCAACCAGCAGCTCCTAGAATGCCAGGCTGTTTATCTGCATATCCTCAGGGCCTAGCACACCACCAGGCGAATGAAGTGACATAGTACTAATTAGTCTTCTCCTCATATGAAATGAAAAACATGGATTACACGTGACCTTGATGCTGTTGTATTGCTAAAGGCTTTTTTAGGCTCCCTTCCTCATCCCCAATAGATCCAGCCTACTTCTCATTCTAATTTTGATCCTTCCTCTCCATGGTCCTCCATTGCTTTTATTTGCTAGAGACTGCAAAATAAATAGAATGTTTGCAAGCTCAAGCTGACTTTTAAGGGCTTTTCATTCTGTAGGCCGAAGCCAAATTCATTCAGATAGCCTCCAGCCTGCACAGTTAAGATGGGCTGATGCCTCCCTTGAAGGCAGATTTTTGGTTTTAAGGCATCAGGAACACAGGCATGCACATCAGGATTGATGCTCTTTTGGTGTGGGATTTAGGAGGAATAAACTTGAAACAAGTTTAAATACTGCAGCGTGTTGCTCTTTCTTTAATCCCTATCAGATTAACCCCTATCCCAGGTTAATCTGGTAAACTAGATGATACCCAAACTAGTTTCTCTGATAACGGCAGCCTCTAATCCGCTGGACTCCACACAGCTTTCCCAGTGGGCTGCTGGTGTTTTGGCAGATGCAATGGCTATTTTTCCTATTTAGGATTTTGCTTTTAATAGGAACTCGGAGGCCCTCAGAGGTTTGTGATACAGACTTCAGCCCAGAGCTTAGCCTCCCAGATGGTAATTAATGTTTACACAACATGACAAGCACAAAATGGAATCTCTTTGAGCCCTGCCAAGCACCCATCATTCCCCTGATCTCCCACTCTTGCAGTGTTTGGAAATTAATTTGCCTTGAACAAACAGTGGGTTTTCCTCAATTTATTTGTACAGTTTCAGTGACCGAGAAGAAGAGCTGCAAGACTGAATGTCATCCTTCCATTCGTTCGAGTAATTGAATCTGCTAATGGAACAAACTGTGGTCTCTGTTTAATGATTTGAAGAAAGGAGGGAGAGGAAGAAAATAAAGAGAAGTGAATGTTAGAGAAGGTGGATGTTTTTCTGCAAAACACCATTGAAATATAGAGTTTGGGAAATAAAAGAATCTATAACTTGGGGGAAGTTAGGATTCCTGAATCAATTCAGTAGTACAGTTTTGTGTGTGGTTGTTTTGTTTTGATTTGTTTTGCAGCTGGCCAGTATGGGGATCCAAACCCTTGACCTCAGTGTTATAACACCACACTCTAATGTGTTTTAATAAGAATTATCAAACTATGCAGTCTTTGCTCAAAAAGAGATTTTGTTTGAGGTAACAGAATAGACAATGAAGGTGTTAAAATAATGGACATTGCTAGTAGCTTGAAATAATTGTACGTTATTCACAGAAAAACGATGCTTCTATGTTCCTGGGCTTCTCAGTGTTGAACATTCCAGTCCTTTGTTAATGCTCCCGCTTTTCTTTTATTTGAGTCTGGGTTATTTTTCTTATCTGGCCATGATCTTCAATCCTGTTGGTGAGGTCTTTGTAGCTCTGTCATGTGGACAGATAAGTAGAGAAGTTAACTACAAGGTGGAATAATGTGAAAACAGGACATGTCCATGTCTAGATGATATGGATCACATATTCAAAAAGACAGACATGGAGGCATGGACCAGATACATTGCCTAGTGGCTAGTGCCCCACATGGTTTTCTCGATGTCTCTGAGGCTTGTTCACGTTTGTTGCAGTAATGGCCTCGTAGTGAGTAAGCCCCATTAGGACTTTCTGAGTATAAAGATGTGTAAAGACCAGAAGCACAAAAGCTGTGCCTGGAAAGAATTTTTTTTACTTCATCTCCTTGTTTCATCATCAATATTCACCGTTTCCTTTCTGTCCAGATACAGCCAGTCAGAGCCAGATAGGAATGTTGAGGAATAGATGGATGCTCTGTCCTCATTTCTGAGAGGCAGATATTCACCTGTCCTCCTGGCGAGGCAGTTTAAAAAGACTTGACAATCACTTTCTCAGTTGACTTCTTTTGATGGTGACTATGGGTTGTCCATGGAGGAGCTCACTTTAAAATACAATATCCCTTTTTTTTCTTTCACAATAATAACATATATTTATTACAGGAAATTTGGGAAGTTAAGAAAAGCACAAATATTAAAATTAAAGTCAGTGTTTATTGGATGGTGGGATTATGATTAACATTTTGGTGTATATCTTTCCAGTCTTATTTCTGCTCATACAAATATACATTTACACAGATAATTTTCAATATTGAGACTGTACTAATAATAGTATGCTTTATTTTACCTAATAGTAATTTTGTCATGACATATTCTCCATGACACTCAGTATTTCTCTACAGTAGTTTTGGGAACGTTGATTGATCACTTTCTTATTATGTGCTATGCATTGTGGAAAGCACTTTATATGACTTAATTCATTTCCACAATAGCCCTTTAAAGGAACTGCTGCATTTGTGCGGTAAGCTTTTGAGCTTCTAGAAGCCTAATAGTTGATCATGGGGACATAATGCATCAAATCTCAACCCTATTAGACCCAATGCTCCTTTTGTGTAATGTAAGAAATGTTTTGTAACACACTCTCATTTTTTACTTTCTGGAATGAAATATATAATTAATAGACCCATCTATACACATAATTTTTAAAAATTTTTTAAATTTAATTTAATTTTATTTTATCAATACGCAATGAGGTTGATTTTCATGTCCCTTTACTGATTCCTCTATTCCCCCCTCCCACCCATCAACATTGTATCTGTTCACTTGTCTTAATATGTACACATAATTTTAAAATGTATATAAAGCCCTATTGAAATGTAAAGGAGAAATAAGTGGAAAGTCATTTATAATAACATAATATGCTTTTAAGTAGATAAATGTTTATTCACATTAGAAGACAATGAAACTGTCAGATGCTTGAATATATATATATAGAATGGTATATAAATACAGCTGCTACAAACGCAGACTCATGCAAACATGTGGTCGTGGCAACTCATATACCAGGAGCAGCCTTACCATTGATGTCAGGATTTCCCCAAATAGTGAACAACTCTTGGTTAAGTCACAGATATAACAAAGTACGGTAGTTGCATTCCTGGAAAATTCCGTGTATGTTGAAATTATGCAGAAAATAACTTTGTGTTTATATGCAAAAGCAGAATTAGGTTCTAGGTTTTTCAGCTGCACAAATGTCCAATGAGATTTCAAAAGTGTACTGAGAGATTGTTGTGTGGGACTGTTCCTCACATCTAATATTCCTCAGGGTAACCAGTGCCCGCCAGTCATTGTGACAGCCAAACATACTGCCACAGATTTCTACAACTCCCTCTCAGGGGTGTATCCTGTAAGGAGAACTCCCTCTGCATGACTTTGACTTACATCTCTCTTTTTCTGCATATTAAAACACCTTGAAAAAACATTTTTTTGTGATACATGTCTGAAAGTTTACAGGCCCTGCAATTTTCTTGTTAGGTTCCTTCCCATATATTACGGTTTTTGTTATTGTAAGGGGGATCCTTTTTTGGTTTTATTTTCTGTCTATTGCTGATGTACAGAAAAGCTACTGTTTGTGGTAATTTCCTTTACTTAGACACCTTATTGAGCTCTCTTGTTCTGATATTTTTTATTTTTTTTTTAAAGATGACTGGTAAGGGGATCTTAACCCTTGACTTGGTGTGGTCAGCACCACGCTCTCCCAGGTGAGCCACCGGCCATCCCTATATAGGGATCCGAACCCATGGCCTTGGTGTTATCAGCACCACACTCTCCCAAGTGAGCCATGGGCTGGCCCTGTTCTGATATTTTTTCAGCTGGTTGTCTGTGCTTTCTGGTGAGATAATTATATTTTTTGTAAGTAATAGTTTTGCTTCTTCCTTTCATTGTATAATGTTCACTGTTTTCAATTTAAATGACAGGAATAATTTGGTTCTTGAGAGCTTAGTCAACATTGTCTATGACATGTACCTTTTTGGGGGAGGAGGCAAAGGTGTAGATTATTGAGTACTTTTCCACTTTATTTTTTAAATTTTTTTTAGTCAGTTATAGTCATTTTGTTTTCAAATTTAATACAAATTTGTGCATTACATTTTCTTTTTTTTGTCTTTTTCCGTGTCCGGCAACGGATCGCAACCCTCAGTGTTGCCCCTGTACCGGACCGGGGACCAGCAACAGGATCGCAACCCTCGGTGTTGCTCCCGCACCTCGCTCAGCCAGTGAGCGGGAACCGGTCTGTATGTGGGATCTGAACCCTCGGGCGGGAGCGCCGCCGCATCTCCCAAGCGGCGCACTATCCAGTGCGCCACCGGGCCGGCCCCTACATTTTCTTATTTTACACACACACACACACACACGCACGCGCGCGCGGAGTAAAATATCTCCCCATTACACCCCCACCTGTTCTCTGTCTATCCAGTTCTCACTCCTCCCTAAGCCTTCAAGCAGGTAACCACTATTATTAGTTTCATGGCTATTCTTCCAGAGCTGCTTCATGCATAAAATAAAGAGGATATGTTTTCTCCATTTTTCACAAAGGGTAGCATATGCTATACGTTGTATATACTGCATTTATAATTACAGCTGCATATTTTCTGTTGTGTGGATGTACCAAGTATACCTAACCTGTCCTCTAATGATTACATTTGGGTTGTTTCCAAACTTATAGTTCAAACCATGGTGTGTTTGATTGTGTCTATAGACTCAATCCTTACCCACCAGATCAAGGGGGCTCCCATTTACTACTTTGCCAAATGTTGCCAAATTTGGCATCCAAAAGGGTGTGGGTTGTAGGGTTTACCTTCTACTCTAGTGAAGTACAAAAGCTGGTCCATTCCCCCCGGTGAACTTGTATCAAATCTATATCAAAATCAAACAGATTTTTCCCAGTCTACACTTAAATTTTTTAAAAAATTGTTTCAGCCAAGTTTATTTGAGCCAAGTTTATGTACATGCAGTAATAAATTCATCCTTTCTACTACTGTACAGTATGCAGTATAATTTTAATTTGCATTTTTTATTGTAAACATGATGTATTATTTTTATAATCACAAGAAGAGAGATTTTTAAACCCCCAAATGTAATAAATACAACATTTAAATAAGACTAGTCAATTTGCACATTCTTATTTCTTTCAACCTCAGCAAATTTCAACCTTTGACAAATTCTGAGCACATATTGCAATACAAAATGATTTTTTGAAAGTGTTCCTGCCAGTTTTGGAGACGCACAGTAAAACAAATTGACTGTCAAGATGAAAAAGCTTAACTGGGAAGATACATTTATTGAATAATTGAAAGGAAGAGGAAATGCATTACCGATTAGCCACAAAAGTGCATGACGCCTAATCTGTGCCTCAAGAGGCTCATGTAAATGGGGAGTGATAAAGCTGTTTCAGCCCCCAAAGTTCTTAACAGCCCTTAAAACCTGTCACTGCCTTGCTTATATAGGTTGCATTACCAGGGCCTGGATGGACTGATGGTAGCTTTCAAGTTTAGCTAAAGTATGGTGTTGCAGCAACTCTTTGTAGCTTTTCTAGCCCTTTACACTATCTGGTGAACTTAAATATTTGAACCGAATCCTAGATTTACCATAACCTGCTTTTTGTAGGATTTTTGCCTTTTAGGGAACAGCATAGCGTGGATTGGAGAAGAGGCAGTTGATGGGGCAGAGTTAGTACTAGAACTCAAGGCTTCTCGTTTATCAAACAGCCGGATGACCCCCAGCAACACGTCCTTAGCTTCTCTTGGCCTATTCGCCATATAGTGGGAGAGAGTTCACAAGATCCTTGCTACTCCAAGTGTGGTCCGAGGATCAGTGGCAGCAGCATCACCTGGGAAACCCTAAAAAGGCACAATCTGGAACCCCACCCCAGAGCTATTGAATCTGCATGCAAATCACCTGAAGATCTTATTAAAATGCATATTCTCCTGGATTCTGGTCTTGTTTCAAAATTCTGTGCTTCTAGTTTCCTTCCGTCATTAATCACAGATGGCTCTGTACAGATATACAGGATTCACTAGACAGGCTTTGGCCTTCCCTTTGTCCCTCATTGCTTGTCACTGCTGTCGGTGACTGCCTCTCTTGGCACCACGCCTAGAGCTCTAGCAGTGTTTAGGTTGGGATTGAGACAATGGGGCCACAGGGGAGATGAGAAAGCCAACTCCACTGGCCTTTACAGAGCCTTGGGAAGCGAGCCCACAGCTGCGGGATGCCTCCTGCAAATTTGGCTGTGCTGCGCAAGTTCTAGAGGCTCATTAAAGAACAAGGAGAGAAATAGAGTCAAGCTAGATACAGGTAGTACTTGTCCATGTATTTCTAATGCGCTTCCTTACCAGAATAAGTAAATTTAAACGATGTACTCTGGAGGGTGTCTTTTGGAAAAGGAAGCTTTATGTGAGGAAGAAATTTTCTTTGGACATTGATTTTTGGAGGGAGTTTGAATGTAAACTTACCGAGATAAAAAATACTTATCCATTGACGTATTCACCATTGCAGTCCAGAGGGAACACAGCACAAAAGGATAAAAATGAGTACCTAAGGGGCTAGCCAGTTAGCTCAGCTACGAGAGTGTGCTTCTGATAACACCAGTGTCCAGGATTTGATCCCTGTACTGGCCAGCTGGCAAAAGAGAAAAAACTGTGTTCCTAAGTTAGCTGTCAGCATGGGAAGAGTCCCTGCTCATGCATGTAGACCTTCTCATTAGGTAAAATCCCCCTTTTATTTTGTGCTGTTAGGATTTGTAGGCTGTTGGTGCTTTCTGTCCCAGACCTGACCAACAGGCTAACATTGTATGAAGCATGTGATTTTCAGTGTGTTCATATAATGGCTTGCTTGGTGAAAGAAAAATATGGAAAAATGTGTGGAAAATGATAGAAAAAGCATTGAGAAAGACACAAGCCAGACCCCTCACTGTGGCGTCTACAGATAAAGGGTCTTCCTTCATGATCTAGTAGCTCTTCTTTTGCAGGGTGGAGTCTGTCCACATCAGCAAGCGTTGATGGGCTCTTTCAGCCCTAAAGTTAGAAACTATGATTTTGGGAACCCATTATTTGTCAGCTTTTATCATAAACAAAAATCTTCCCAGAAAGGTTCTTAAGACAGCAATAGACAGAAATATGTGTAAGTAGGATGTCAAAAGTCTAGAGGTGCTTTTCAGCACGGCCTTTTCAGATGCATGTGAATTAGGCAGCTGTCTTTCCATTGTGTTAGTGTTGTTGTTCTAGACTGGTCTGTGAGACTTGAAGATAGCTAAGTTCATGTCAGCCAAAAATGTGCTTTGTTTATAAACCCAGGGTTTGTTTCTGCTTTTGTGCATGTTACTGGTTTGATCTGTTTTACCAAAAGAACATTGAAAATAATGGATTGCTTTGATGAAGATTCCAGGGAAGAAAAATGACAAACAAGTGTGTATCCGCAAGAGAACATAAACAGGAATGAGTAGAACCAGAGAGACCCCACGTATTTTCCACACTTGGTACAGTGAGATGGGCAGAGAAAGTTCACTTCCAGAGTAGTTCATTCAGGAGTGCCTGAGAGACACCTCATCGCAGACAGTATTACAATCTGTTCTCTCTTTCTGTTTCTAAACTGTACAGTAATAAAAGGATGCACCTTTTTAGCACAAAAATGTGTGAAAGGTTATTTCCCCTACAATATACACAAAAGGGCATTCCTTATTCTGTTTGAGAGTTTTATGGAATTTGGCTTGTGGAGTAATCAAATAAGCCATAATACTAGACGTGGCACTTAGCTCTTTTGACCCTTGATAGGAAGCATATCTTTTAAATTCACAGGAGCATCTATTTTCTATATCTCTTTCGTGGTTATAGAATTTTACTTAAATTTTACACCTGGGCTTACTCTCAATGTCCAGCATCTATATCCTGTGACCTCAGTTGGGTAAAGTTTCCCACTTGATGTGAGGGGAATCCCTTAAAAGCTCCAGCAAGTGTAGTTGACATTGCCTTAAATTCATGTTTGCACCTTTGATCTTGCATGTTTCTGGGATCAGTTGGTAAGCGTTGGGAGGCCTGACTTTTGATTGGAAGTTTAACACTTGCCAAAGAAAAAAATTATTTCTCTAAATGTCAAGTGTGTTTCTTCAGTCAAAACGTGAAGGGAGGCGGGAAGGCAGGCCAGGAAGAAGCCAGTGCATGCTGCTGAGTAACATTTGCTTCACTTGCTATCGAAAACACTTCTCTTTTGTATGTTCACAGAGCAATATTTGTTTTAAAAGGGAAAAATCAACTTGTCAGCTATTGTTTCTTAACTGTGCTCCATCAAAGACTTTGTGGATGAAGGAAGACATTCATTTTGGGACCGGTGGCCCAGGCAGCTTGCGTGAATTCAGCCTCCTCTGGTGTCCCCCCTTCCCTTCCCGTCCTGCCATTGGCCCCTCCCAGGGTGCATATCCCGCTCCTGGCGGGTCAGCACAGGAAGCAGCCCTGTCCACACCAGGTCACGATATGGGACTACGCAGACAGCCTGAGGGTCTGCTTCCCCTCCAGACCCCACATTCACATGTCATTGCCTGTGCTTTTGTCTTTGCTGTCCCCTGCAGATCTGGAGCTTGGTGTCAGCACGCTGCCTGAACATGACAGCCAGCAGGCAGGGCCAATTGTCCCCAAGATATCGGGTCTAGAGAGAAGCCAGGAGAAGAGCCAGGACTGTTGCAAAGAGCCACCCTTTGAGCCTGTGGTGCTTAAGGACCCCTGCCCTCAGCTCCCCCAGCCAGTACCCCAGCCACAGGCCGAGCCCCAACTCCGAGCTCCTTCTCCGGACCCTGACTTGGCGCAGCGCACAGAGGTCCTGCCTCAGCCCCCACCTCCAAGTTCACAGCCACTGCAAGGTCCCCCAGAGGCCCAGCTGCAGCCCACCCCGCAGCCTCCAGCACAGAGGCCCACCCGGCTGCAGTCCCCCACCCAGCTGCTCCATCCAAGCCTCCCTGCCGTGCAGGCTCACCCCCCGTCTCAGAGCCTCCCCCAGCCACTGTCGGCCTACAACAGCAGCAGCTTAAGCCTCAACAGTCTCAGGTGAGCCAGCTGCTCCTTATTGCCTGACTTCACCCTTTTCCTTGGGACAGATGGGCCGCTGTGGGTGAGGGATTCCTAAGGACACCAGAGTTTCCTTGTTGAAAACATTGCCGTTGTTTTCTTTACAAAGCAAGAGTACAGGGAAGGGGCTGTCGGGTGAGTCTCAGGTCTCTTGGGAAAGGACAGGTAGCATTGGGTGCTAAGGGAGGACACTGAAGGACTGAAGCATCTACCTGGACTCCCGAGAGTGGGAAGGCAGGAAGGAGAATGCCTAGCACACAGGTGAAGGGCTGGGCCCAGGAGCCTACCATGGGAGGGACAACGGTAGAGGCTTAGGTGGCTCAGAGTCATCAAATGTCAAGAGGCTCTTAGAAGGGAGACCCTTTGCCTCAGAGCCAGGAAGGGTGAGGACCCGAGGAGCCTCCAGCTTGAGTTTTCTTCACTGGGCTTTACTTCCTCCCACATGGGTCAGAGAGGTAGAGAAGACGCAAGTGGGCTTAGAGGAAGAGAAGCTCCTGCATGCAGGCCCCGCTCTCTTCTGTCTTGTCTGAAGCGGTGTGGAAGAAAACTGCAGAGAAGCCGTGTGGCGCCTAGAGCAGCCACCACCTGGCTGTCCCAGGGGCTGTAACTGCGTGCCCGCATGTCTCCTGAGCTTTGCGTCCTTGTTACTGTTTTCCTTTTGAAAACCTGGTGACTTGGTGGCTCAGGGACTTGCTTTTTCCTGTCTGGGACAGGTAAGGAACAGCCTTAGGGAGGCAGGTTCCTTCCCCATGCAGTTAGATCCATCTTCTGACTCCTGGGCCATTTCTGTGGCCTCCAGACCATAGGGTGGTAAGAGAAGCCATGTGCCCGGTTTCACCTCTTACTTGTGTTTATTCATTTACGAGGTAGCAGACAGATGGGCAGAGCTCAGATCATCGTTTTCATTCCTTTCTCTTTATCGCTTAATAGGAAGCATGGCTAGTGGAGGCTGGGAGGGCTGGGGATTTTCCAGGGGCAGAGCTGAGCATCTGGCCACAGAAGCAAGAGTCCCTGCGTTGTAGGCAGAGCTGCCGTCTCCAGGGCGAGGCGTCCAGCAGCTCTGGAGCACCAGTTCCTACTTTGCTGTGCTTGCAGTAGCGATGGGAACGTTTACAGCGTGGTCTCAGAAGGCTTCCCATGTGTGCGGGGAGGGTCCGCAGAGAGGAAGGGGCAAGAGAAGAATGTGCTGAGTGGCTTTGCCAGGGAGATGGCATTTTTTTTAAGAAAATAAATTGCTCAATTATTATTATTATTTTTTAACTTCAACAGCAGTAGCAGAAGCAGCACTCCAGCGAAGACTCAGCCCGCCCCCCCTCACATCTCCCACCACCCTTCTGCCTCCCCATTCCCCCTCACCCTGCCCAACCACAGCCCCCTGCACAGCTTCACGCCCACCCTCCAGCCCCCTACACACTCACATCACCCCAATATGTTTGCCCCTCCCACGGCTCTGCCTCCTCCACCACCACTGACATCAGGGAGTCTGCAGGTGCCCGGACACCCGGCCGGGAGCACTTACTCAGGTAGGATGGGGAGCCCCTTGCTGGTGACCACACCCGCTGTCTGCTGTCTGTGCAGTCCCTGACAGCGAGGCTGTGTGTACTTACTGTGTTCTGCTTTCTCGTATTCTTGTGACCTTCCTCAAATCCTCTGTGGGTGAGGTTGAGCAAAAATACAGTACTACCCTAGCACAACGCAGCTCAACGGACACTGCCCAAAGAGAATGGGTGGTTTGAAGGGAGGAGGCTTTTCCAACCAGGCATGCTCCCTGCGTGATAGGACACAGATGTTGCGCCGTGTCGTCTGGACGCCCCTGAGAGTGATAAAAGCTTCCCTGGGTCCATGTCTGCCTCACTCCAGGATCTCAGGGTGCATCTTGGATTCCAGGGGGTTGTTTTTGTCTAGTAGGGCCTTCTACCTTCTTCTTGGGAGAAGATGCACTTTTTGTGACAGTATATCCCAGAATTTTAAGGACAGACCTTGTGTAAGATATTGGGTCTTTTTCTCCTTGCCTGTGTTGATCAGGCCAAGTATCCCAATTTTGGGTCCAATGTAGCCATGTTATACCACTAATACAGACAGCTATAAAGCGGTCACTGATCCTTGAAGGGAGCATGAGAAGCCCCGCCATGTTAACGGCTGCCAGTTAGTAGTCACTGTTCTTAATCACTTACATATGCTGATTCCTTCAACCCTCAAAACAAACCCATGTGGTAGGCAATATTATTGCCCCCATCTTAGAGACGAGCAGCCTGACACACAAGTGGGTTATTTGCATTGCCCAGGGTCACTCAGCGGGCAACAGCTCTGGCATTTGGCCTGGAGTTCTGGGAGCTCACCGTATTGATAAACTAGATAAAGAGCAGAGAAACTGGCTTGTGACCAGCCCTTAGTGTCCTCTGCTTCATTGGTGGTCCTCTCTTATCTCAAGACCCAGCTGCATCCCTGCAGCCCCCAGCTGTGTCATCGGCCCTATGTCCCACATGAAGGCACTTGGATGTCCTGTCCTGAAGGAAGTGACCATAACAAGAAAAGGTGTTATCATCTCCCATCTCTTCTTTTCCAGAGCAAGATATCTTGCGGCAGGAGCTGAACACACGTTTTCTGGCCTCGCAGAGTGCTGACCGCGGAGCTTCCCTGGGCCCTCCGCCTTACCTGCGGACCGAGTTCCACCAGCACCAGCACCAGCACCAGCACACGCACCAGCACACACACCAGCACACCTTCACGCCCTTCCCCCACGCCATCCCTCCTGCCGCCATCATGCCGACGCCAGCACCTCCCATGGTGCGTACCCCAGGCAGAAATGTGAGGATAAGTAGAGCACGACTCTTTTCTTCATGCAGCACGGGGGCTGGAGGGGCATTCGGGGCCACAGGAGAGAGAGAGCTGTTCAGGAGGCTTCACTGGCCTTGTCCATCTTTGCTGGAGAGAAGGGACTGTGCCCTACCTCAGGCAGCTCTAACTTTAGGGATCTAAAGGAGGGCCTTTTTTCCAGACAGTTGTATCATGCATTGTGGGTGGATTTTATTCTAGATGCCCTCAAAATAGTCACATCCAGTGTTGGTAGTTAACTTCTTAAAGGGTTGTTTTGTTTTCTTGAGCACCCTGGGGGATGGTCACCAGATATAAAAATGTATCTGTACTTTGCACCAAGTACTAGCACATAAATGCTTACAAAATACTGGGAGTGAGAAAGAGAGAAGGGGAGAGACCTGTCAGGAGGCTTGGATCACACTGTGAACCACCTGCCAGTTTCGATAGTTTCCCTAAACCTACTTTGTTGCAGGTGCTATATTTTTTGCATTTCATAAGACAGTGCCCTAATCTGGTATTGTGCTCTGTCAGCAAGTGGTCAGGGACTGATGTGCCCTGCAGGGACAGAACTCTCCCAGTGCTGTGTGGTACCCTGGCAATGAACATGGTCTTGGACTTGACTGGGGAATAGCATGTGCCCAGAGAACCAGTTAGGAACTTTTTTAAGTTAGGAACTATAATTAATATTGCCATATTAGAATGCTGTATATTCTGAGATAGAGTCCCGTCTCTAACAGTGAGCATTAGAGTATTTTACTTATTTAATTTTTAATAGTTAAGGAAATACTTGATTTTATGGCAATTAACATAGGCATTGGAGGAGTAGATTTGAATTCCATGGTTGTAAGAGGTATTTCTTCCACCTAGCTTTGCTTCCTCTCCCTCCTCTTCCCCTATCTTGTTCTACTTAATTTTTTTAAATGTATTTTTCAGGATTTTAAAATAAATTTTACTTAAAGGAATATTAGAGATGAGGCCCTGCGACCAAAAGTTTTTCCTGTAGCGAATTCTATATCTGTTTTTGGATGAACTATACTTCTCAACAATTATAATTTTAAGAGCCCAATATTTTGAGAAGGAATCTTATGCTGGCCTGTGTGAGCTGTTTCGCAAATAAAATAACTAAATAAATAAAAGTATGGAACTTGGGGTAGTTGCAGCACCAGGATAATGACATTATTTAGAGGGAACAATAATAGTGTACTCTTTCTCAGTTCAAAAGAGAGGCTATAAGACCTGACCCAAGTTGCTTTGTATTTGGGTGTCATACATTTGAGAAGACGCTGAATGTGTAGCTCTTCTGCCAGAGCGAAGGTAAACAGGGAGAGAATTCTCTGGCTAAATCAGACCAAATGCTTGCTTCTCTCTGATTTATCTGGATAATTGCCCGTTTTGTCCAGTGTAGGTGTTTGGTTTGTGCCAGTCTGTAAATACAGACAGAAAGAAAGGCACACTAATATGTCCAGGACTCAAATATACTGTGTGGGTTTTCACTTTGTTTTTTCATTTCTTTTGGCTTCTTGTAAGAGTGTCTCAGAAGCTCAGAATGGCTTCATGTACAGTAAGGGTCTAGTGTCTGACGACAGTTTATCGACAGAAGCTTGTTTAGGGTTACCTCCACTGAAGCAGTGAACAAAAATGCAGATTAAGTAACTAGCTTTTGCTTTGATCCCTTTACAGTTTGACAAATACCCTACAAAAGTTGACCCATTCTACCGGCACAGTGTGAGTTTTATTACCATGCTACACATTTAATGTAACTGCTTTTCCATTTTTGTGCTCTTGCCACAGATCAGTAAATGACTAGCAGCCTTCCTTAATCATCTTTGCAAGAGTTCCCATTGCTCCTCTTCACTTTGGATGCTTGCTCTTGTGGCGTTTTGCTTTTGGTAAAGATGCAGTATCATCTTCTGAATCAAAAGATCATAAGCACTCCGAAGACTTTAATCCAGAGTTGAACTTCACTGGAAGTCAGTTATCTGTCCTGCAAAGTGGTGTGTCTACAGTGGAGTCATTTTAGTTTCAGGAGAGTCTGAAATCATAGGATTTCAGTCATCAATTGAAATGACAGTAACACAAAATTCCTGGAATTCAACTTGAATTATTTCCTCTAAATAGAAAGTTTCTTATCTTTTTGACTCATAACTCTTCAAAAAGTAGATTTTTCATTTGCTGTAGACTAAACGTAGAATTCTCTTCCTCGTGCCTGGTATTGCTTTCCTGAGCTTGTTACAATTGAAAATAAAAATATCGTTTAATCAAAAGAAAGTATTAAAATTGAAATGAATGTTATTTATCCCTTTAAACTCATTATTCTTTATTTAAAAAAAATATTTGCTTTATGCAATTTTAAGAGTATGTTCTGGAACTTAAATTGGTGCCAACCCAAGTTATATATTTGGTTATCAGACAAAAGCTTCTTTTTATACAAAGACCTTGAATATTTTACCATGATATTTTGATTATGGGGTGAATACTGCATCACTTTTATCTGAAAATTTGCAAGTTTCTTTGCTCAATGGTTTATTTATATTTTAAAAATGAAACCAGAAAAAAAGGAAGATTAATAATTGCTTGTAGTAATGTTGAATAACCATACTCAGCTATTCGTGCTTTGATTTTTAGTATTATAATTTCAACAGAAGTGCTGTTTAATAGATCAGCAAATACTGAATTCATTCATATTTTGAACCAGATAATTAGATGCTATATTAGTTAAGAGTGTAGCTGAGAAGTCAGCTAGAAAATATTAGAAATCAATTAAAAATTATTTACTTTGGAGGCATTTGGAATAACACAAGGAAGTCTTCAAAAAGGAATTAGAAAAAGTATATTTAAGTGACTCATGGTCCACCCTGCTCTGCTCAGTGCTGTGATAGAAAAACATTTTTTAAATGGGCATGCAAAATCCAATAGACCCATGTTTCCTCTTTGGGTTTGTTTGTCCCATGAATGTCCCATTCTCATCTTACTCTGCACTTTGCTGATTTAAATTAAGGACCAGTTAACAAGATAATTCTTAGAGAAAGTTTAGCATGCCCAAAAGGCGGCTGGGATTACTTCCTAGGATTAAATGCAGTGCTTTTTTATAGGCATATTTTAGCAAGAGTCCTAGGTTTAAGATGGAGAATAAGCGTGGAGGCCTGAATTTTTGGAAGATTTAGGTTTTATTACTTAGGTGCTTTATGTTTTTAGTCAAGGGGGGGAGTAGTCAGCTATCTGTATATTCTGGGAGGTCAGTAATAGAATAAAGCAAAAGGAAAATGGTAAGAACATCTAATTTTTTATTGTAAACATTAAAGGAAAAATGCCCTCCTGGAGGCAGAGTAATAGAAATTTGAGTGTGTTTTAGAATGGCATGTATTTAATTACTCTGCTTTATACAGCGTACTGTGGGAAAGTTATTTCATATTGTTAGTTATAGCAGATAATATACAAAATACTTAGTCTCCCCTGCTTTGGGGATTAGGAAGTTATAAGGGGAATTAAGATGCAGTGCACTCAAGTATCTAAAACACAATTTTAGACTTAAAAGTACTTTTAAATGAGGGCACTTGGCTTGCAATCACTATTTAAGTGGATTTAGTTCAATATCAATTAGTCTGAAAAACTTTGCTGCATCATTGAAGGGAGCAAAATGAAATAAAGAGCAACAGGAAAAGCACGTGCTTTGAAAAGAGGGTTGTGAAATGTGAATTTCAGTCATTACAGAAAATAGCATAAATGCATTGTTAAGAAAAGCTTTGATTATTATGTTATTTTGATATATTACACAACCATGAGGATGGGGTGTTATGTAAATATCCGTACGGTGGTTTGATCAAAGTAAATGGAACCAGAGCAATAGAATCTCAGAAATACTGTATTTTTAAAAGGAGGGAAAGATGTGTTTGCGTTGTCTTCAGTATTGCTGTCTGTTTCTTTTGGTTGTGTCCTTTATAAGCTGTTGACTCAAGGAATTCATCCCTTCATTCAGAATCATCCTTTCATTGAGTGGTCAGACTTACACGTCAAAAGCTTGGCTTGAGCAGCCTCCAGGGAGCTTGTTCATTAATCAGATGTCGTTCAGAACTGGCCATAAGAATTTGGACTTCGTATGTTAATACAGAAGTGCTTTGAGTCCCTGAAACTCTGGGAAACAAGAGTAACTTAAAACTGGATAGTGATATCCCAGACTTGGGTTCTTTCTATGCTACTGTAATCCATTTTCTAGAAAAATCGGCAGCTCTATTTCAAGTATATACTGAATCATTTTATTTAACTCTTCCACGAATATTTGTCATTATTTTAGATGAGAGAATTAAATTGTCCTCTGGAACTGCCACTTCTAGAACAACCTAATGAAGCAAGGACTGTGAATATGTCCTCATTTATTCCAACTATTAAAAATCTAAAAGTACTAATTGAGTTTTAATGGTACAAAATCCTAGCACTCATAAAGACTTGCTTCTTTTCCTCCTCCCCCCCCCCCTTCCATTAAATTGTCCTCTGGAACTGCCACTTCTAGAACAACCTAATGAAGCAAGGACTGTGAATATGTCCTCATTTATTCCAACTATTAAAAATCTAAAAGTACTAATTGAGTTTTAATGGTACAAAATCCTAGCACTCATAAAGACTTGCTTCTTTTCCTCCCCCCCCCCCCCCTTCTAATTAACTTGTAATTTTCTAGGCATCTTATTTGGCTCGGCATCCCTCCTGTTTTTGATATGCATTAAAGTCTCCAACCATTTAGGATTTCTATCCAATTTAACAATTAATAATTAGAAAAGCTCGATTTCTAATGATGTCCTCATCTGGGACATCATTTGTTGGCTGATTGATTCTGAACTACTTTTAACTTTTTAAGTTAAACATTCATGGCACATCTGTGTGATCATTTCATCATGGCTCCTTGACTAATAGCATCAAACTGAGATTTCTTGGCTTGCTAATGTTGATATCTTTCTCTGGGAAGGGAATTTGAATATATCACTTGCTTCCTACTAAAAAAATGTTTCCTTCTCTCCATCTTTGGCCACAGCTCTTCCACTCCTATCCTCCTGCAGTATCGGGCATCCCCCCTATGATTCCACCCACTGGCCCTTTTGGTTCACTACAAGGAGCGTTTCAACCGAAGGTAAGAAACTTACAATGAAAACACGCGGGCGTTTGATGAGTGGAGTCCCAGGCTAGGCACACTTGGCGGGGGGGGGGGGGGGGGGGG
>NW_007727443.1:313781-414421 GCF_000696425.1 Galeopterus variegatus
GGGGGGGGGGGGGGGGGGGGGGGGGGGGGTGGTCCTCCATCCTCTGTCCTGCACTTTGACTCATTCTTCAAATCCAAAGTGACCATTGGGATTAGAGTGAGAATATTTTTTTCAAGTCCGTCTAGTTTTTAAACCTCAGCAAAAATTTACTTGTCAGTCTGCACTACCCATGTAACTTCAGTTGAGCTAACATTTCCTATGCTCTTTAAAATATGCAGAATATATATATTTTTCTACAAATACTGTGGACATAAGCTTCTGGTCAGGAATTCTATGAAACGTCAGATGTGTACCAAGTTATCCTTGAGGTATATATTATTAGCAGAGATGCAAAGCTGAGTCTTTGTTAATTTCAATAGAAGGAGGAATAAAGTTTCCAAAACCAAAATTGTATCTGTTAATTGTGTCAGGGGAAGATTCTTCTACTCATTCCCCGTCATTTCCCTCATTAGCCTCATCCGTCTACAAACAGGGCCTGTCTTAGGTGGAGGGTGAACGCCTCTCGTTTTGTTCTTCTGCCCTCGCTGCTCCCTCTCAGACTTACCACCCCCCCAACCATGGTCACACTTGCCAAGGTCAAGACTATCATCAGTTAGCAACATCCTAGTGTGAAATTAACCTTTTGCCCTTTATAACTAAATTATTTTCTACCTGGTCAGTGATAAGCTGTTCAGCTTGGGCCACAGATGCCTCTGAAGGTCCATATTGAAATGTAATTGTCAGAGCACTCTACCTGTTTAAAATCTACTACAACCCATTTTACTTTCATACAAAAAAAGTGTAGCGTACTTCTCGTGTTGGTCACCATTCTCAGATTATAAAGTAAGATATTTTGCTGTGTGTGACTTTGGTTTTCTTTTATTTCCCATCTCATTTCTAAGGTAAAACCCCAGTTTTGGGCTAGAGTCTCCCAGGATAAGTACATACTGCATTTCCAAAGGCATGTTGCCTTAAAATTAGAAACGGAAAAAATTAAAAGTCATCAGGGGCTACACCTTTGAAATCAGATTTACCTGCACGGAATTGTAGCTTCTATGCAAGGTTACAGATACAGAGGGCTTTGAGGATGGCCATGTTTAACACCTCCTATCTTGAGATAAAATGATGGTGATTTTTAAACTCCTTCCTCCCAATCTGCTTTTCCCTGGTCTGTCCCCTCTAGGTTGCAACAACTCTCTAGTGTATCTCCAAACAGACTAGTAGGTCATTTAATAAATTAGACTATTTCCCTCACTCACAATTATCCAATCACACAGAAAACTACATCTGGGCAAGAAAATGTCTCTCCTGGTGTTGAAATAGGCCTTTCCAGGCCATCTTACTGATTGAATATGTAGATCGCAGTTCATTAGTGGAGTTCTTCATATGTATGCAAATCAGGGCTGTTAACAACTGCAGCTTAATTGTTAGTTGTACTGCAGCTGATTGCTTTTCTTTCTTCCATCCTTTTTCCCCTTCTCCTTGTAGGCAAGCTTCATGCCTAAACTTGAGCTCTTATTTCCATGAGTTAACTTCCTAGTGTAGGGGGATTCATAGAAGTTGTAGTTTCTTAAATAAAATAACTGGTGTTCTTGTCTAAATCCTTTCGCACTAGAAAGTAGTGACTGTGCTCAAGTAGGCTTTTTGTCGTTGTTAATTCAAAGGACAAAAGCCTACAGATAAGGTAATTATTATTAATGATATTGGAGAATGGTGGTGGGAATAGGAAAGACAAAGCGGAATTGCTGTAGAAATTGTCTCATAGCAGATCTGTGTGGTCCCTAAATTAGGTTCCCTTGTCCTATTTCCACCACTGCTAGTGAGTAATTACTGAGTATAATTCCTTGTTATTGTCTGCCGGTTAAAATTTAGAGAGTTAGGGCCGGCCCGTGGCTCACTCGGGAGAGTGCGGTGCTGATAACACCAAGGCCACGGGTTCGGATCCCACATAGGGATGGCCGGTTTGCTCACTGGCTGAGCGTGGTGATGACAACACCAAGTCAAGGGTTAAGATCCCCTTACCGGTCATCTTTTAAAAAAAAAAATTTAGAGAGTTAGCTTAATGTCAGTTATCCTGATGAGAGGCACCTGATACTACAAATTATAATAATGTTCACTTAAGCATTTCTTGGGATGTTTGGTGATAAAGCACAGAAAAACCAGTGACAGTCAGTGCTGTTAGTTAACTTGGAAGAAGTGGGGCTTCAGGGGCAGCATTTACATGTCTCGTGTCTCTTTTTGGTCCTGTGCTTTTTATTGAGGTGAAATGTGCTGAGAACCACTTCTGCTCTTAGATGCCATTGCCAGAGAGAACAGTCTCTGGTCAGAGCCACTTGAGAGATTGGGAGCCTGGTTCTCATAAAGAGCACATGTGGTCATGAGAAAAACAAATCTTGTATTTCAGCACGAAACAAAAGAAGTTTGACTTCTGTAACTCAGAATGAAGCAAAGGTCTTGCTTTCGTATCACTTGCTTTATGCTTCCTAAGCTGTGGTCTAATTAATTTGTAGACATCCAACCCTATCGATGTCGCTGCTCGGCCTGGGACAGTCCCACACACTTTACTCCAAAAGGACCCGAGGGTACGTGCACAGTCAGGCTTGGTCTCAGGTAACATCAGGGCGTGAGTGTCCGCACAGACAGCTACCCCGGTACTCGCACCCTCGCCAGCTCCACTGAGCCGCTGCTCTTGGCAGCTGTGCCTTTTAGTTTGTGAGAGAAAATGCCAGTTTCTCCGCAAACAGAAATCTCTGCTGTAGTACCCACCTAACGACACAAGGGGACTGACTTGCCAGTGGGAGAAAAGAGGAAGGGCTTATGGTCTGAGCCCAGAAGTTGGACACCGAGCTTGTATACTCTCCACTTGACCAATCTACTCTGTCTACATCTCCTTAAATGTCGCTCACACAAAAGAAATAACTGTAGAATGTTTTGAATGGAAAAAGCACTGGGTGCTTTTCTTCCTGGAAGACAGGATACATCCCTCTGCCTGAGGTCAGGAAGTTACTGCACACACAGCTCTTCTGGCCCTCTATTTTTAATGTGGTAGGGATCCTTTCATCCTCCAGAGCTAAATAAAATATCCATTATGCTTTGGTTGTGTTATTTATTCATACTTTATACCACTACCTACTTCTAAAAAAGAATTTGAAGTTACATGATAGATATAATTTTGTCTCATTGATTGTTATTTTATATCCATCTTTACAGTAAATGTGAAAAAAATGATTATCTTTACAATATTGTCTATTTCCCTGGGTAAGGGCAGTCAGAAATTGATGGCCAGAGTTAGGTAGAAGTTTAAAATGACTCAACTATGTAAGTATCTTTACAGTGTTTAGTGAACTTCTTGAAAATGTCTAATCTGAACAAGTGATTTATAGTCTTCAAAATAAAGGTATTGGTAAAGAGAGCCTAGTTGTACTTGTGCCTGGAAAGTACCACTCTCTCCAGACAGCCACTAGTGTCAGGCCTTTATAGGCTGCGGTGGAAAGGCCTCTCAACATAGTGACATCCTGATGTGTAATGTGAGCAGGTCACATTGCCAGAGGGCACACTGCTATCGAGTAAACTTGTACAGGGGCTTGTCAGTTTAGATGTTCCAAGGCTTGTGAAGTGGGGGAGGGGACACGTGGCACTTTTGATAGTGTGAAAATGGGTTAATTATTCTCTAAAAGAGCTTCATTTAAAAGTAAAATTCTAACATTTTAATTTCCCCTCCTAATGAAGCACTACAAATTTGTTAATTAGAGCAATTGTTTGAGTGACAGGCATGTAACCAAGTTGTCATTTTCTCTTCACAGTTGACAGATCCTTTCAGACCTATGTTAAGGGTAAGAAAGCTTCTTCTAGAACTGTTTTGCAACCTCTGTTTGACTCCCTGTGGGTTAAAAATACAAGCTCATTACAAGGAAATAAGCCATAGAAATGCTGGAATAAAATGTTGGAATGACAGTGATTGGGTTTTAGAGGTAGTATGATTGAAAATGGCCTAAATTGTTTTGCTTTGAGTGTTGGAGGAAGCCAAACCATTGGCTTTTTTTTACTTATGTATCAGATAAAATTCAACTGAGTCAGATTCTCTTGTTGGTAATAGGTTTAAGTAGTAGGAACTTAAGGTAAAAGACTTAAGCTATAGTCTGAAATTAGTCTCTCTTGCACTGAAGAAATTCATGTCTGGGTCTGTTCGTTTTGTCTGGTGGCTCGCGTATCCTGGTGGCACTAAGGGATGTTGACTTGCCATAGCCATTCGACCTGTTTCTCTGGTACATGAAAGGGCTTTGTGAACGTCTTGACTACAGCACATTGTTCTTGAGTCTGGAGAGTGGCCAGCAGATGACTCTGAATGACACCGACTTGCCTGGTGGCGGGGGGAACAGAGATATTGGATGATTGGGAGGAAGATGGATGGACAGTGGATTTCCTCCTATACTTAAACCCATTTCTGGTGCATATAACCAGATCATTTGATTTCTCTGAAGGGGAAAAGGAAGATCATGTCATCACTTAGGTGAGGCAGCATATTCTTTGTGATTTCAAACGAACCATAATTTCATTATAAGAGAAGAGATCTGACCCCAGACTTGGATTTAAGTATGTATTTCCAAAACAACTCCTTGATATAGAAACCAGAAGCTTCTGTCCTTTGCCAATGTGGAATGTGTTTTCTTCTCATTCATCAAGTAGTTACTGAGCACATGCTAAGCCTGTGGGTAGATTACTTAGCAGGAATGAAGTCGAAAGAGGTGGTTCCTGCCCTCTAGTTGGTAGAAAAGAATACACTCGCAGTTACTCCACTGCTTATAAAAGGAGGGCAGGAAATAATTTGAGACATGGATTGATATATACTCCCCAGAGGGTGCAGGATGGATGTGATGTCTGCAGAGACCTAGAGAGCAGGAAGGAATGAGTTGTTTTGTTTCTTTTCTAACTTAGAAATGAACAGTGCCCACCAACACGAATGGGTAGGTGAAGCAGTTGTGATAACTGGGCTTAAGTAAAAATGTGGTCAATTTCTTTGTACCACTTTAGGGGTTAAATTTTTACAAACCAACAGTCTTGGGGGAGGTTACCACAGGTTCTGTACCCTCATTCTGATTGATTCACAGACATTCACAATCAGCTCTCCTGAACAGCTGATTTGCATTACAGCATGGCAGCATTTGTTATGTAGGACTTCCTACTCTACCAGGTCTGCCAGCTGGCACCGGGAAAGAGAGAGAGGGGAGACACAAAGTGGGATTCAGGTGTTTTCCATCTTGTACTTGGTAACCAGGGAGCTCCTCATCAAGTGGGGCTTTCTGAGCAGTCGCCGACATCTCAGGCACACGTGGGAACAGAGGGGCCAACATGACTTCCTCATGACTGGGCTTGGGGAGCTGCTGATGGGAGCTGCTGCTGGGGACAAAGCATTCTTGTTGCTTGATGAAAAAAGCCTCTGCAGCCAAAATCTGCTGAAAGCTTGGGGGAAATTGAAGGTGGTTTTCCCTGAAATATCTTCCTTCTGACCACGTTGCTCTTTCTTGTTCCAGAAACCAGGGAAGTGGTGTGCTATGCATGTTCACATCGCCTGGCAGATTTACCACCACCAACAGAAAGTCAAGGTCAGTCCAGCCTGCCTGGTGCAGGGAGGAGTGGGGCAGTGTGTGATTGTGTGATCTGCTCAGGAGAACCTGCTTAAGGAGGCAGTTAAAACATTCTGAAGAGCCAGGGGCAGGAAGGATCCAGTCCCTCTTGAAAAAGCTGTTCAGAAATCTTACTATTTAATTAGGGAAACCACCAGCAAAATTATAAAGCAAAGCAAACTGATAACTCCCAGGTGGTTTTTTCCTTTTTTGTGATTTTGTCATCTTATTGATTCAAAGGGCTGTAGACTAAATCCTAAACTGAAGGTTTTGGAAATGTAGTTAATAGTGACCAAGAATTAGAATACAGAAATTATTTAGTATTTGGGAAGATCTATAAATGAATGTTGGGTTTAAAAACAAATAACAATTGATGCATTCTTTTTATTTTATGGCTTTCAAATAAAGACTGGTTTATGCCCTATATGAATATGACGCTACTGAATTTCTTTTAGCTGTGCATATTATTAAAAATTACTCTTTAGAGGTAATATTTGGTTTCCAGTAACCTTTTTCATGAAAGTTCCTCCTGATGACCAGTGCCAGGGTTAGAATATAGTCAGTACTTGCTAGAATCACCTTACCTGTCCATAGATGATTTTCCTTTTTTTGTCTGCAATTTCATCATACAGATGAATACATTCTGTGCTTTACTAGAGCCTTTAGGACCCTGCAGGGAAGAGATCAGGAACTTCTGCAAGTGACCTGACCAGGCATCAGTGCTTGGCTTAGGGGACAAAGTAACTGACGAGTCCAGATTTTATAGTCTGTGCAACTACAGTTGAAAAATAGGAGAAATCAATCAATCAAGTGATTCCAATAAGCTTCACTATATCCATTTCTTCGTGAACAAGCCTTTAGTCCTGATAGCATTTGGGAGCCATCATGACAGGCCAGTAAGCAAGGAGGGAGAGCCAGTCATCACAGAAGAGAAATATTTTTAAAAGGGTTGAATAGTTTTTAAGAAACAAATGCAAAAACAAAATACCTAGATAAAAGTTAAAAAGCAAACCTCAGTGGATGAGGTCACTAAAGTGTGTTGCTTTGGTTGCCCAAATACCTGCTCTTCCTGATAACACCCCATGGGTGAGTTTGGCTCACTTTGACTTTATTGTTAGGCAAGGTTTAATTAGAAATCTTGTGGTTTAGCTTAGTTAGAAAATGCGTGTGCTTTGAAGAACTAACTAGATTGTGATGATTAGTTCAGTTCACTCTTTGTCCTGGATGATGTGCTCAGCGGAGCAGTAGGTAAAACGCGTCTCCCTTGTAACTCCTTTGGTTAGAAGCAATGAAGGATGTTGCATGTGCCACTTTAGCAACTTCTTTTCCATCAAGTGTCCCCAGGGACTTAAACTTTCATTATCCCCATTCAATGAGAAAGACCTCTTGAACATGAGATCTTCCCTTTTCAGCAAACTGTAATCCCCAAGCTCCATTTTGCTTCATGGACCTAAGTTGTGGTTAATGGAACTGTGCTATGTTCCATGCAGTATTAGCACTGAATAATTTGGCAAACAAATTGAAGGAGAAACTCTAAAGATTTTTATAGATTTGGTGTGAGCTAGAAGCTTGGTTTGGGGGGCTGACTGCTACTTTATAGTGGTGCTTCCATTATGATATTCCTTGTAGACGTGAGCAGAAAGTACGCCGTTCTTTCTCTCTTAGCATTCATTCCCTCATTCTTTTAGTGACTCACCAGATATTTCTTGAGAGAGCCTACCACCCGCAGGTTAGGTGCTATGCCAGGCTCGGAGGGACTCATCTTTCCTGTCGTCTAGTTGCTTAGAGTTCAGTGGTGGGGATCGGTGTGTGTAAAAGGTGAGGGAAGTGCTATTTGCTTCCGAGGGGTGTCGCTTCCAGCCTGAGGTGCTAGGTGGGTATCACTTTAAATGGGGGTGGTGGAGGAGTGGAATTTGACCCTCACACCATGCTGTGTCATTGTAGCTGCCTCCTCAGTGGTCCACAGCCGGGCAAGGATCCCCTGGGACGTGAGGGACTTTGAGGTGGGGCAAAAAAGGGGCCGGGTGTACTGGGCGCATCACATGAGCTGGAGAGGGGTGAGGAGAGGCTGAGGGCAGCTCAGGGCTGGGGCCCCGGGATCCCGAAACAGGGCCACACTGGTCTGGGGAGCTGTGAGGTTGATTCAGAGAGAAGCCTGTCAAAAATCGAGGAGGCGCGGGGCAGCTTCGAAACCATGTGGTTGAGCAGGGAGCTGGCCTCAAGAATGATGCCTTGGGGAGGGTCGAGAGGAAGTTTATGACCAATTTCCATAGCCATAGAGGGAGGTGAGCTGAAAGATCAGCTTGAGGGTGGATAAATAGGAAATAAATGAAGAAATGAATATAAAATGAGTGATTTCAGTTGATGGCAATAATTTCACAACAAGAGAGGTTCTTAACGATTTACTGGTCTGCACTGACCCCTCCTCCGCCTCAGGTAATTCGGGGTAGAAGGAAAAGAAAAGGCTCCTATTAGTTAAATTAATATCCCCACTTTGTTTTTGTTTGGGTTTTTAGAAATTATGTAACAGTGATCATTTGAAAATTAGCTTGTGGGCATGCAAATATTTCTTCATAACTTTCAGTTACTAATGGACTGTGATCTATTAGAGTATGGCAGAGAGTCATTAAACAATTAATTTACACAGGAGATTATTCATACAGAATTCCTAATAAAATGAGCTTTAAAATACTACTATTTTAAAACCTGCTAACCTAGGTCTTTACAGCAAAATAATAAACTACTCCAGGAGTGGTAGCAGTTTGAATAAATAGGATATGGTTTTATTCCTCAAACCATACAAGCTCAAAGACCAGCAGAAGCTCTGCCGCCTGGCTCTGCAGCATTTGAGGGTCCAGTGGCATGTGGGTCGCTGCGCTCTCACAGCCGTGTAAGCATGAACCTGGCTGGGGCTCAGAGCCCGAGGGCACCATTGCACAGGCGACTCTGGCATTCTCAGCCCCTATATTAATGCCTTTCTTCCCTGCTGTTCATCTCGAGATTTCATCTTTTATTGTTCCCCTTGCTGCTTTAGAAACAGATGCAGTCAGACCCACATAAGCTGGACTTTGGATTGAAACCCGAGTTCCTGAGCCGCCCTCCAGGCCCCAGTCTCTTCGGAGCCATCCACCACCCTCATGACCTGGCCCGGCCTTCAACTTTGTTCTCTGCCGCTGGTGAGTTCAGAGTGGGAGGGCAGAGCCGAGCCCAGCCATTCTCAGGTAGCTAAACACGTGTTTGGGCTCTATGCCGTCACTCAGTCACTACACGAAAATACACAATACATGCCAACTTGCAAGGCAACATCCCAGCACATCTAGGGAGAGGGGCCCTTGTTTGTTGATATGCCCTTTCTCATTAAAGACAGAAATAAAGATCGTCTTTCCCTTACAGGGTTCATACTGCTTCAGCTCATGATTTGCTTCTATATTAAACCAGTGTAACTCACAAGCATATCAAACACTACTGAAAAAGACCAGAAATCTTGCAAGGACAGATCATAAGGAAACAGTGCCAGGAATTATATGAGGAGGGTCTGAAGATACAGAAATATAATTAAGATAGTTGCTGGTGGTATGGTCTGTGATAGGGAGGGTAGACCGCTTGGTTGGTGATAGCGATAAAGGAAGATAGGGGACAGAGTATAAAACAGCCAAGTGACCTCCTCATTAGATCTGTAACTCGTTTTACCTCTGAGAAGACCCATGCCAAAGTATCTCTTGGGCACTTGGGAGGTGGGGAGCGAGCAGAACTGCCCATTCCTGCTCCAGGTCATGCAGAGAGGAGGCTCTCAGGTGCACCTGCTAGATGAGCACAGCCTTCTTGGTACCAATCTTATCGTCCACTCTTTTCAAAAGTGTCTTTAGTGCACAGTCCTTAGTACAGGGCTCTGCCCAGTAAATACTTAAACAAATGGCATCGGGCCCACTCTAGTAATGAGCTCCATAACTTCATACCTACTATGCTCAGTAGAATTTATACTTTTGCACGTAAATAGTCAAGGGCTCCCTGTTTCTGATCCTCAGGGAGCACATTTCACATCCATTCTGCCTGTTGCCTTTTCAGGCTTTTGTCCAAGACTCATTTTTCGTGGACCTATGGCTCTTCCATTCAGGAGGAGTGAAACACCCACACTGCAAGATATCGTCTTTACAATGGGCCTTGTTGCCAAAGCAGGTGCATCGCCCTTGAGGGTAGATGTGATTTACTAAGGTCTCAGGCAGTTCTGTCTAGGGACATATTTGAAGGCTCTGTTTCCATGGCACCTAGGCTCTGAGACAGGGCTATGTTAAGAGCAATTTTTGGAGAGAAATAGATTTCTCCCTGGCTTCCATTCGAGCCAAGCAGATGAATTGGCTTTTTTTGCTTCAATAATTCTGGAAGTGCAAGGCACCCCTGGGAGCCCTGGGCTGAGCAAAGCTCTGGTCTTCATTGAAGCATTAATTAGCTTGTACTACACAGACAGTATGTGGCCAAAATTTTATTTAGCTGGCAACACTTCTAATGCCTCATGAATATCCTGGAGTACATTAGCTTTGTGGAGATGGGGTATCCTTTTCACGTTTCCCAGGTGGAGAATAAGCCACCACCTAGGAATTCTGAGTTGCCCTGTGCCTGGCATTTCTCCTGTACCTTGTGGCTTCCTCTACAGACCCAGCCCACAAGACCCTTGCAGTCCAAAGCACACAATCCAAAACATCAGCTGAGTTATTAGAGTGTAGAGACTGACAGCCTTCCTACATTTAATCTATTTTCCTGAGGGAATTCATATTTGTTTCTAGGAACTTAGGCAAAATGCAGGGATGGGATCAGTTGTTAGTAAATTTGTGTTAATCCAGGCCCTGTTTATACTTCTGTTCTAGAAGGTAATCTTTCTTAGTGTAAGCAATACTGGATTTTGTATAAAAGGGTTATTTGGTGAAACTTTTAACTGGTATGAATAACTTGCGCATACTTGTTAAATTCAACTGCTTCCATCTCACTGTTGGGTACCGATGCCTGAAATAAACGAATTGCTTCTTCAGATGACCTTGGCAGAGCTCTTGTCCAGGGCCAAGTCTGCCTGCCCAAGAGCTGCTTCCTCACTCCCAGCTGAGTGTTGACAAGCCAGCATGCTGCCTGAGCTTCTAGAAGTGCCATCCTTCCCTGATTCACACGTGCATGCTCTCTTTCCCTCTTTCTCTCCCAGCTTCCTTCAAGAAGAGGATTTGAGGCATCTTAAAGAACTACATGTTAGGCATATAAAGCAGATGAGGAAATGGGCATACAGGGAAAGCCAAAGGCAGGACGACCACTAAGTTAGATACGAGTCCCCTGACAGGCATAGCAGAGACTTGATAGAGGCAGTTATGAAATTCTCAGTGTTCAAAGACCTGAATAAACTAGCTTTTCCTGGCACGGAAAGTTGAGAGACATCGGAGGACTTCATCTCCCGTAACCTAATATAACTCACCACAGTGAGTTTCCCAGGGTCGGGCCTTATGCCACCCTTCAGTGTGGCTGTGTGAGAACCAGCCCACTCTGCAGTGAGCGGGCTTCTGCAGGGCCCAGGGCAGTGCAGCCTCTGGACAGCCACTCCTGAGTAAGGACGAGTGACGTGCACAGCTCCGGACACTGTTTCTCATAGTGAAAGCTTGTGCCCCAAGATGCTCTGGGAAAAGTATTCACTCTTAGAGAATGAGTGTGTCTAGGAGCATATTAATGGCTTCAAGAAGCCCTTCAGTAAAGAATCTTGCTCAACATTATTTAACCCAGTATTTCTCCAAATTTGCTTGGCTATAGACACCTCCACCCCTGGCCATCAGCATTTTCTAATGCTGTGTGTCTGTCATCGGCTTAAAAAAGGACTCTCTCTCTCTCTTTAGTGGAGGCAAGTCAAGCTGAGAAAGAGGAAAGGGGGAGATTTATTTTCTGCTTCTTAACAAGAACATTTTCTTTTGCCTGGTTTGTGGTCTGCAGGGGCTTGGGTGGACTTTAGCCATGTCTTTACATCAACATATTTTCTTGTGGGGCCCTTAGGCAAGCAGGAGCCAGTTGCCTGTCAGAAGCTGGCATTTTGTAAAATCTGCTTTTGTTATGTTTGACTTAATAGGTGCTGCACACCCAGCTGGGACCCCCTTCGGGCCTCCTCCCCACCACAGCAACTTCCTGAACCCTGCTGCTCACCTAGGTGAGTCGCCCATCCACGGCGGGGTCAATGTGTGTGTCTCAGAACCTTGGAGTTGCTGACCTTGCTCCTGCTGGCTTGCTGGCAGTGGGCGACAGTCCTGGCCACCTCACTTATACTTAGAGAGATGACAGTGTTCCCTTAGAAGTTCAACACGTGCCGTCTGTCTTCAGGACCTCAGCACCTCTAGACCACACTCTGATGTAGCAAGCCTGTGCTCAGCAGTGGCTCCGTGTCACATGCACTGGGCGGAAGCCTTTCTGTGGCACCTCGGGGAATCCCAGTTTATACACTCTGGTCCTGCCCACTGAAGGAAACCCCACAGCTAAAGTCACCCCTACAAGGTGGAAAGAAAGACAAGACGATGTTATGAAGGGAGTTACCCTTTTTCTGTACTGTATGTTTCACTGCCCTAGTAATCTCCTCTAGTGGAGGTGCACGCTCTCGTGGCCTTTATTTGCCTGACACTCTCTGCATGTGCACAGCAGCCGCAGGCAACGGTGTGCACGGCAGCAGGGGTGCCTTCAGCATTTCACCCCCAAGAGACTGATTTCAGGATGTCATCTGACCTCTGTTCCATTAGAACGTGCAGCACACGTTCCTGGAAGAGCAGGAGACTGGGCAGGAAAGCAGCTTAGAGCATCATGGCTCCAGTAGTGCTCCCACTGGGCAAAGGAGCTGTGATGCTGGTGGCACAGTTCTGGAAAAGTAGCCCTCATGAAGATTTTGCTAATTGAGTGCCTAAATCCAAGTGCAGTAAAAACCATATACACAACCCAGCAGAAGAAGTGGGGCAGACAAGGTCTGGGATAGAGAGGGTGAGGACCCCACATCACTTTCCATTGCTCCCAGGAAGCTTTACATTCTCACCCAACAGAGCCCATGACCATTTCTTCTTCCTGATCTTGTCCACAGAGCCTTTTAATCGGCCATCCACGTTCACAGGCCTAGCAGCAGTCGGTGGCAATGCCTTCGGGGGACTTGGGAATCCTTCAGTTAGTGAGTACCTCTAACTTTTAAATC
This sequence comes from Galeopterus variegatus, assembly GCF_000696425.1. Lineage (NCBI taxonomy): Eukaryota > Metazoa > Chordata > Mammalia > Dermoptera > Cynocephalidae > Galeopterus > Galeopterus variegatus. Next base: position 326,574 of record NW_007727443.1, read on the forward strand.
TGCCTTGGATTGTTTATCTCCTCTGACCTGTGTATGTCTCAAGACCTTTCTAGATGAGAGGGAACTGAGCTCTTGGGAAACAAATGTAGGTTATAACATTGAAAAACCTGGTCTCAGTGAAGTTAGTATAAGTGTTCAAAACCACCATTTGAAGGAGAGTCCACTGTCAATACATGTTACTGAGGGTCAGAAATGGCAACCTCATTGATTACTGTAAAAGCTTACTTAAGTTCACCATTTGATCTACATTTCTTCTCCACTCTCCAAGACTTCGGCTGCCGCTCTCATAAGAAGTGAAAACAGTTGTTAGATCTCACCTCGCCTCTGGCATTAGTGGGATTGGAGAAAAGCACAGTGAAGACTCTCAGGAAAGCACACCAGGTTCGGGATAGTCAGGAGTTGGCCATGTTCCACTCTCCATACTCTGGGAGGGCATGTAGTTTCCTACTGTTAGAATAGGAACAGAACCGCAGCCCTGCTCGTGTTCTGAACATGATTTAGTCACTCAACACTTGGTTTGCTTTCTTTCTTGCCACATACCATATTTTCCAGGTACAGGAGACCTAACTGTAACTCTGAGCTTATCGTCACAATTTTATCTTTATTTAAAATATAGTATGGAGACCTCATGTGTCTGTTGGGTCAAGGCCCTGCCTGGTCTCTGATGATGCTTGTCTTACTTTGCTGACATTGTGGGAAAAGTAGCTGTCACATTAGCAGGGCAGTGGTGGGGAGAGGAAACCGTGAACTCTACTATGAGTTGAGGGGACCCATCTAAGCCACACCATCGTAACACACCCTTCTCCATGCCTGGGACTTCTGTGTACCCCGGGTGTGTTTGATCAGGCAGTCTTGACACCTGTTTGGTCCCTTTCCTTTTTAATTTCCCCTCTGTCCCCACCTTTGCTTTTGGCTTTAAAAAAAAAAAAAAAAAAGCTGTGAGCTACCTCTCCAGTGTAGGACCAGAGTTCCTCTAATGAATTTGTTAATCTCCTTTCCTTTTCCAGCTCCCAATAATATGTATTCATTTTAACTCTGAATGCTGTTAAAAGTTTTTTGGTAAGTACCTAAAAAAAAAGCTGTGAGCTACCTCTCCAGTGTAGGACCAGAGTTCCTCTAATGAATTTGTTAATCTCCTTTCCTTTTCCAGCTCCCAATAATATGTATTCATTTTAACTCTGAATGCTGTTAAAAGTTTTTTGGTAAGTACCTTCATTACGGCAGATTATATAATTTCTCTTAAACCTTTTTGTTCTCCACTTCACCATTTCAGCACCCAACTCAATGTTCGGCCACAAGGATGGCCCCAGTGTGCAGAACTTTAGCAACCCTCACGAGCCCTGGAACCGGCTGCACCGAACGCCTCCGTCGTTCCCGACCCCTCCGCCCTGGCTGAAGCCAGGGGAGCTGGAGCGCAGCGCGTCTGCTGCAGCTCATGACAGAGATAGAGATGTAGATAAACGAGACTCATCTGTTAGTAAAGATGACAAAGAAAGGTACGGAAAGAAACCGCTCTCGAGTCCCAGTGGGGGAGCCCACTCTGTGCCAGGGACCAGTGTAACCGGCCACCCTCCTTCCCCGCCCAGCCTTGTGCTCAGTTGCCCGTAGCTCACCCGGCTCCCTCCCGCGGCAGCCCCAGCACTGGCAGCCCACGTCCCAAGCAACCCCTGGGCCCGCAGTGTATCGTGACCTAGTCTGTAGTCCAGTGAAAGATGCTGTCTTAGAGCAGTTACACATTTAGAACATCCAGAGTCCCTGTGAACACTAGCGTATCCACATAGAAATCTCTCTCTAGAAGCTAGAGAGCCAGAGCTTTGGACCAGACACACACAGCATGAATCAGCACCATGTTTGCTTTCAAGTGCGTGCAGCCCATAAACTCATCCACGGGTTTTGCTCTTTCTCTCTTTCTTTTTGTTTTCTTTTAGAAAGCCATGTTTGCATTGCCTCATCATATTTCTCTCAAATTTTGTTCAGACTCAAAGGCTGGGGCTCACAGATGAGTAATGAAATTTTACTTACCTAGATTTAGAGAAATGTCAACAAGAAGCTTTGGATTTGATTTTGCCAGTGGAGGATTAATTTTAATAACTGTTGTCGTCCCTGTACGTGGTAACCCATGCCTAACAAAAAAGTTACCCTAAAGAGCCTTAAAATGTCTTACAGTATTTTTTCTGAAGAATGTCATAAGCAGTCTTGACAACGAGTTTCTTTTTTCCTTTCTTTGGGCTCTTTTCATTTTGAATGAGCTGATGAGTAAGGGATGTACAAGATGGGCTTGACAGAAAATACCCTGTAACAGTTTCCTTTTAGTGCTTCGGACTCAGATCTGATCCATATCTTTACTTCTTTGCTGTGTATAGTGTGTGTGTGTGTACAGGCGTGTGTGTGCACGTGCATTAGCGATTTAGGAGAACTCAGCTCTGCAAGTCTCTCAGTGTGCCAGGCTGGTAGGTTCTCTGCATAGGCCATCATGCTGACTGATTTCTTTCTTACAAAACGACCAATTTCCTTCCAGGCAGTGTGATAAAGATCTCTGAACCGGGGGAGGGCCATCCACAGCATTCAGCTCTGTGCTGTAAACTGCCTCCCTGAGGCAGGCCCCGGCCCTCTCACACAGCCCGTCACTGAGTGGGACGCAGGGCGGCCAGCAAACCTCCTCCGCTATTGGTGGATTTAAGTCGCTGGTCTTCTGTTCTCCCCATTACAGTCCCTATTCTTCTTGGCCTTCGTGAGTGGACAGGAAACTGCATTTGCAGGGACCCTCCCTCATGCTCTTGCTGTGGCCACAGTGGTCTTCTGACCCTTGTCGTCATTGAGCCAACAGGATGGCCTATTCCTCTCCTTACCTTCACCCTGTGTGTCCTGTGGCTGTCCCTGACACTTGCCTGACTCTTAAACCTTCAGATTTTACCTTATTGTCACTCTGCCACTTTGCATTTTCTGCTCAGGACTCCCAAGCCCCCATCCGAGACAGGTCTCTCCAGTTCTTATTTCACATCTTCACTTGCTGTTCCTGGTTCCCCTGTGAGGTTTGAGTCCGTGAACCTGCTTTTCCTACTGCCCCTCCTCCATCTTCTCAGCAGATTTTGGCTTTCTTGTCCTTCCTAACGCAGAAGTACTTTTGCAACCCCAAAGTCCTGAAATTGTAGTTTCCTTCCAAACCTCCCTTACCTGCTATGTCTTGCAGAGTCTCAGGAGCAAGTGGCTCCTATGCTGTTTCTCTTCAACTCTTCCTGCCCCTTCCACAAGGTTGGAAGGAAAGTCATATTGCATTTGGGCTCTTAGACGGTCTTTCTTAACACTAGATGCTGCTGAGACTAGACAGAGGAGCTGTATTGCCTCGTCACTCACCTGGGGACCGTGTTGGGTCCACATTGGCTTTCTGCAGGCCCTTCCTCTGTGCTCTCGCCTGAGGCACAAGGCTCTTCAATCCAGATGGTATTACTTTTCCCCTCAGGCTCTCGCATTCACCCTCATCCCTAGTACTTCACCCCATTCAGCCTCCTCTGAAATAGAGGTGAGTGAGATCAGGGTGGCTGGCTTCACCCAGCCCGCGGTGGGCCGCTGCCTCTGTGACGCGGGAACCAGCCCCAGCCTGTCCTGCTCACACCACCATTTCATCAGCAGCCCCTTGCCAGGCCGACAAGCCCATTTCATCTGCATCCTTGTTTCCCGCTTCCTCCTCAGGGAGAGCGTCGAGAAGAGACACTCCAGCCATCCTTCACCAGCACCTGTCCTCCCGGTGAACGCCCTGGGACACAACCGCAGCTCCACTGAACAGATCAGGGGTCATTTGAACACTGAGGCTCGCGACAAAGACAAATCCAAAGAGAGGGACAGAGACCACTCGGAATCCCGCAAGGACCTGACCACCGATGAGCACAAGGCGAAGGAGGGCCACCTGCCCGAGAAGGACGGGCACAGCCATGAGGGGCGGGCCATGGGCGAAGAGGCCAAGCAGCTGGCCCGGGTGCCATCGCCCTACGTGCGGACCCCCGTGGTGGAGAGCACCAGGCCCAACAGCACCTCGAGCCGGGAGGCCGAGCCGCGCAAGGGTGAGCCGGCCTACGAGAACCCCAAGAAGAGCTCTGAGGTCAAGGTGAAGGAGGAGAGGAAAGAAGACCACGACCTGCCTCCGGAGGCCCCCCAGGGCCACCGGTCCTCAGAGCCGCCACCTCCAAACTCCTCGTCTAGCGTGCACCCGGGGCCCCTGGCGTCAATGCCCATGACGGTGGGGGTGACGGGCATTCACCCCATGAACAGCATCAGCAGCCTGGACAGGACTCGCATGATGACCCCCTTCATGGGCATCAGCCCCATCCCGGGTGGAGAGCGCTTCCCTTACCCTTCTTTCCACTGGGACCCCATCCGGGACCCCTTGAGGGACCCTTACCGAGAACTTGACATGCACCGGAGAGACCCTCTGGGCAGGGACTTTCTGCTCAGGAACGACCCTCTCCACCGCCTCTCGACCCCCCGGCTGTACGAAGCTGACCGCTCCTTCCGGGACAGGGAGCCTCACGACTACAACCACCACCACCACCACCACCACCCTCTGTCTGTGGACCCCCGGCGGGATCACGAGCGTGGGGGCCACCTGGACGAGCGGGAGCGCCTGCACATGCTCAGAGAAGACTACGAGCACCCGCGGCTCCACCCTGTGCACCCCGCCTCCCTGGACGGCCACCTGCCGCACCCCAGCCTCATCACCCCGGGGCTGCCGAGCATGCACTACCCCCGGATCAGCCCCACCGCGGGCCACCAGAACGGACTCCTCAACAAGACCCCTCCGAGCGCGGCGCTGAGCGCGCCTCCCCCGCTCATCTCCACGCTGGGGGGCCGCCCGGTCTCTCCCCGAAGGACGACCCCTCTGTCCGCAGAGATCAGGGAGAGGCCGCCTTCCCACACTCTGAAGGACATCGAAGCTCGATAAGGAGAGAGGCGGCGGCGATAGAGGAAGCAGAAGTCCTGCGCACAGGCTGCGGCAGATGCTGCAGGGGGAGAACCCGTGCACCCAGCACAGACTGGGGCAGCACGTCCCGTTTCTTCCCCTTGTAAAAATGTACAGACTCAGTGCCGATTTTGAAATGATTTTGTATATTATATGTTGAGATTTTTCAGATCTTTTAGCTAAGTCATATCTTCTCACTTCTCCTACTCTTTGTTTCTAGTATAAAACTTTTTGATTTGAACCAAAACAGTAAAGATGACAACACACACCAACTTGATGATCATGGGGGCAGGGGTGGGGGGGTCCACACCATCCATCATGCAGAGCTCTTTCAGATGAGAAGGGAAGCCCGTGTACATAGTTATGTAAAAAAGATCGCTTCATGAGCTGATGGTTCATATATGCAAAAAGGTAAGATGAAAGCTTTACTTTGTACAGATGTAAATAGATAAAGATTAAGTAACATAATACATTAATACTTCTTAAATGTGCTATTTGCAGACTTAATATCAGTGAACACAGTCTGCTAAGGCTGTGTTCCCATATATTGTTATAGACAGCTAAACCCTTCAACTATGCAATGAATGTTAGGGCTTTTCACAAAAGCCCACCTAACTCAAAGGAGCCTTTTCAAATCCATTTACAACATACTTAAGGTCATATTTTCCCTGAACAAGCACTTACGTGATATGACTCTGTTTTCCTTGCTTGTTTTTTTCAAATGGAGGAACATCCTATTTTGCAAATTGGACCACAGGCTGAAACTTTGCATCTGAAGTTGTTGCTTGTGGGCTTTGGGGGAAAGTGCAGCCCCGGAAAGGTAACTATGGATGCGAGCAGCCAGTGCCAGGGAGGACAGGATGTGTCAGATGCCAAGATCAGGGGACAGGTGGTGATGTCTGCCAGATAAAAACGGGTCGCCAGAATCTCGTCACCGTCAGTCACGTGGTTACACACACATCTCATGGGGGACCCATGCTTTTTTTCGTGTGTCCTATTTCATATCTACACACTTCCTCATTTTATAATGAGATTTAATTACATCCAAACAGATCCTGAAAGAAAGCTTCAAGTTTTCTCAGATGATGGATATGTTTTCCCTGTATTCAATAACTGATGAGTTCAAGGTGCACATTTCCCAATGTGACTCATTGTATTCCAGTCGGTAATAAAGTCCGGGAGTAGCTGTAACAGGTCAACCTTATGGAGCCATCAAGAGTTGCAGAGGGTGACAGGTGGCAGAGAAGTCTTGTGTGTGTGTGTTTTTGAGTTTGCATCAATCTTAATGTCTCTTCATAATACTTTTATAATACATTAAGCCTCTTGTCTACATATTTGGAGAGAATATGACTTTACTAGCAGAGAAATACAATATATCTTGTCTACTGGACTGTAAAATATATGTATGAATAAAATTAGTTCCATTTGGTCTAGTATATTAAAGTGCTATCTGACGTTGTTATCCTGTTTTTGCAAAAAAAAAAAAAAGTTAACTACAGACCATTGTTTCTAATAAGCAGAGAGATCTATTTTAGTAGTAAACTGAAGGTTTAGTTGTGAGCTTCAGATTTTGTGAACTCCAGATGTTGTGCAGTGTTTTTTTTTTTTTTTTAAGACAACAACTAAAAAATCCAAGGAATATGTACACTGGAACTGTAGTGGTAGCTCTCAGTATTGTAAAGAGATCGTTCTATACAGACCTTTTTGCTGTTTATTCTGTATGTAATAAAGTCCTTTCTAGATCCTATGTGAAAAGAAAAGTGAAGCGACTGAATCTTCAGCATGTTCTCATCGGCGGAGCCTTCTTGTGTAATGTAAACTGTGCCATGTTATTAAAAAATGTGAACTAAGCCTCCAGCTGCTTGTTTGTGTGACATGAGATTGGCCATCATTACCTTAGGGAGGAAGCCATACTTGTGCAAGACCGGGCTCCTGAAAAGAATCACCTTGAACCCAGCCCTGTAAGAACGGAAGGCTTACCTGCACTGGCTGGCCACCCTGCCTAACTCAGTTAGGGCCCCACTGATTAGCTTCTGTAAACATTTGCACCCCATGCAGTCAGTTGTGGATTTTTTTTTTTTTTTTTTTTTTGATGTTCTGAGAAGTTATGTGAAGGTACTTTTGGATTTTGTAGCTAAACACATGTGACCCAAGTTAGCAAGTGATGTTTGTGTCTCGGGCCTGCTTCAAAACAAACCCAAAGCATTTGCTTTGTCAGCATTGATGAGAAAGCTGGTGTAGGGCCTGTGACAGCTTCTGTTTGCTTGTTTCTTTGCATTTCAACCTGTGGACGCAGTTGTTTGTTACCTAAGACCTTCCAGATGCTTTTTCCAGTTTCAACTCTTTTTATGTCTTGCTGAATTACATGGCATATCCCTCATCAGTTTGCAGACTTCCTCCAAAATCTGTTTTGTCTTTTCAGGATGTAAAAAGAATTGTTAAATTTTCTTGTATCAGCCTGGTGAAATTGCTATTTGCTGAGACTGGATTGGTGTTTGTATCTTATTGGAAAACAATAGCAGCCCAGGGGAGCAGGACCCGGTTGGCTGCTGAGTGGAAATTAGGGATGGAAGTGGACAGATGCTGGGGGCTCCGTGTCTGTGGTGGGGGCGCAGGGTGAACCTCTACGTCCAGTGGCACTGAACAGACTCTGCTGGTGGGGAACGGGCCTGCAGGCTTGAAGAGCCCATCATGCCTGGCCGAGCAGCAACCGCTGCTCACTTCCCTCAGTTCACGTGTTTATACCCGACTCCCAGACTGGTGAAAATAACGAAGAAAAACCAGTGGACTGGAAAACATGATAAACACTGTTTTTCCAAATCAGGCAGTTCTCAGGACCTCACAGACAATGTCAGTGGCATCTCGATGTGCCGTTCCAGGCAGACCTCACTGCCTGCTGTTGGACACCTCTTCTGACGTCGCCATCTGCAATGTCAGAACGTGGAAGAGGAGTCAAACTCTCAAATCAGTCATGGTGTTCAGTCCCCGCGGCTTTATTCATCTCAACCTCTGCATATTTTCCCTCTAATTACTTGCAGCTCCTCGGCATTGATGGGTACCAGCACCAATTTGATTTCCTGCTAACCTATAGGTGCTCTAATTATCTCCACAATCTTTGACTGACAATGATCTTGTTACCTTCTAATGGTACATGACAAGTAAAATAGCAAATATAATGATGCAATAATTACCACTTTGTATGGGGATTTGCAGCAGCATTTGCTGCTTATCCTTTTTCTGCCTCAATCAAGGTGGATGAGAGGAAATAAGATGCAGTGTTGATGTTATATACATACGTAGCATAAAAAGAAGTTGAAGACCGAATTTTGCAGAGCTATTAGCCACGTGCTTGGGCGATGCTCACAGCCTTCTCTGGTGAGTTCATATCCAACTGGAAAATGAATTAGGCCTCAGCAGCATTAAATCAGTGAAAAGAAAGAGGACAATAGACGTATGCGGGCTTTTGCATACTTTATCTTTTTAACTCCGCTATCTTTTTTTCTGTGCATATCTGAGAATTTCTAAAACATGGAAAGTTTGCTGTCAGTAGGATAGGGTTCCTTACCAGAGAGAACACTGTATGATCAAAGACTGTCAATTCCACAGTGTGAAGTTTCTGGTCTTCCTTTGCCACTCACAGGTACAAAGCCAAGGTATATCTCATGTCTGAAATGCTAGAAGCTTCTGAGGGGCTCCGTGGGAAGGAGCCCTGGGACCAGCAGTCCCAGGGTCTCGTCCACCCCCTGTGCCTTCATCCTCAGTGTACCTAAGCAAACAGATCCTCTCTGGAACTCAGTTTCTTAATGTGTAAATAGAGACAATCTGAACATAAGCCTGCAGACAAGAAGGCTGTACGCCCAGTGTGCATTGGCGTGGCCCAGCTGGGGTTTTGTTATATGCAGTCCCAGGCCTTACAGAGACTGTAGGCTGGGTAGAGAATGGCCCATGCAAAGGGAAAATAACTTTTTTTTTTTTTTAAACTCAGTCCCAATTACAGTGTTACAAAGACTTGCTGAAGATTTCAAAGGGAGTGGGTTGATGATCCCACGGTTTCTACCTCACAGGTGTGGAGGGAGAGAGCGGTGAGTGCAGTGTCTGGTTAGGGCACCCAGGGTATTGTCACAAGCAGGGGCTCGACCTGCTATCCTGCCAGGATGTTTACTGACTCCCTGGTGCAAACCAGGTGAACTTTAGCCTCTGAGTCAGGACCTGGAGACGTCAGTGTGTCCTGGAAGAACACTGGACCAGAAGCTTTCAAAGCCTGTGTTCATGTCCTGGGCAGGGATTGGGCAAATAGGCCACAGTTTCCTCATCTGTAACTTGAACTTGTCGACTGATATTTAAAGGCCTTTTCATGCTCTGGATTTTGTACCTCTGTTGGGCCTTGGCCTCAGATTCTTTTTTAAACTTTATTTACCTTCTCACCCCATTCCCTCCGCTTCCTCACAACCTCATCACTGTGTCTGCAGGAGCTCATCCCTCTTCCCAAAGGTCCAGGTGTCAGAATCCCAGCCACCCTACAAGGTCATCTCCATGAGTCCCTCCCTCTTTGGGACCCTTCTAGGGCTTGGCTTGCTCTCTTCTCCCACATCCACTCAGCCGTTCCTGGTCTGGGTTGACAGGGCCACATCCTCTCTTCACTGGGATCGGCAGCTCCTCAGGGCAGGGCCTGTGCTAGATGCTCCAGCAGGGTAGAGGCCACCCCAGGCTGGTTCATGAACTAAAAGCTGCACAGAGCCCTGGCTTTCGGGCCTTTTTGACTGCATACATCATGAGCCATACACACACATGCACCTGAAACAAGTTTTATGAAACAACACCCTTGTGTATGATGAGCTCTGATTTTTTAAATTTTATTATCATCCAATCAATTTCTTCACTGCTGGTGGCAACCACTACTTCATCTCATGACCTCTGTGAATCATGGGTCTCAATACATAGTTTGAAAAGTTATATCATAGAGGAAATATCCAGGTTTAAGGAGGAGGAAGTGCAGCTGGGCTGAGGATCGAGGCTGTTTTCTGCTCTGGACTCAGCTCCTGCACTATCCTTGCCTGCTATCCTGGCAGCCTCTGACCTGTCTCTTCCCTAAACTGACCTTCATGCTGCTGCCAGTTCTGATCTTGTCTCTTCCAGGTTCCCCAAGCCATCCTCTACTAAGAGGTCACCCAAGTGAAACCCAGACTTCTCACCTGGCCTTTGTGGCCCAGCTCCTCAGTGCCTAGAGACCTGTCAACTTTATCTCCCACCTGCCATTCTCAGTACATACTGGGCACTCGTCCACCTCTTCCCTGTCTGGCAAACTCCTACTCAAAGGCTTTCTCCTCCATGAATCCTCCCCTGCCCCTTGTCCTCCATCACAGGAAACTGCTTAGAACAGTGGTTCCCAGAGTTTGGCCCTTGGACCAGCAGCATCACCAGGACACTTGTTAGAAATACAAATTCATAGCACCCCTCCCACCTCCTGAATTCAAAACTCAGGGTAGGGCCCAGCCATCTGTTTTAACAAGACCTCCAGGTGATAATGATGAGCAATCAAGTTGGAGAACCGCTGGCTCAGACCATGAAAAAGGTCAAGGGAAAGTCTGGCCAAAAGCTGCAAAAAGAATCATCAGGTAACAGAAAATGATCCTGGAAGAGAAGCTGTGTTCTCTGACTTTCCAGCCGGGTCTTTGATCCTGCTGGATTGTAAAGCAGTTGTGTAACCTTGTTTGAGCCAGAATGACATTTTCTTCCAGATCTAGATTTCTTTCTAGTGTATCATTGCTAATTCGGCATCACTAGCAGCATGAGATGGCAGAGAAGTTTGCTTCTCCCTCAATAACAACAATAACGAAGGTAGCCAATGTTAATTGAGTGTTGTTTGCATGGCAGCCACTGTTCTAAGTGCTTTTAACTGCATTATCTCCCCCAGTGGTCTCAATGACATTACAAGGTAGGTACAGGTGTAACCCCTATTGGACAAGTAAAAAAAGTGAGGCTCAAAGAGAAGTAATGTGCCCATGTTCTGGTGCATACGCTAGATAGAAACCCAGCAGTACCCCCTGGAGCCTGCACCGTGACCGTGGCCCTGTGCTAGTACAGAGAACAGGGTTGCTGAGCTAAGTAACCACATAAACAGTAATGGTGGGGACATCAATTACCCACTTGGCACACACCTGTAATTTGTACCATGTGTATTCCAGAGGTTGCCTAGGATGCATGAATGAATGGATGAACGAATGAATGAAACAAAGAGGGCTGTGCTGGCCCGATAATGCCGTGAACCAAGGATTACAATGAACTCGAGTGTGTACATCTAAGGCTTAATTTTATACAGAATAGTGGCTTACATGGTCCAAAGCAGCCTGCAAATACGTTTCGTTTGCCCCAGAGTGTTTTTAGAATACAGAAATTTCATTTCAGCAAACCAGAAGTGCCCCCACTGAGCCCCGATCCCTGAGGGGCCTCCATCCACGCAGTTTCCTTACCTGCGGGGCGGTATCTATGCGCAGGTGAGTGTGAGACTGGGGAGCCGTGCACGTGCTTAACATGGAAGTTCCTGAACACAAAGTGTTCTCCTGTCCAGTTGTTAAGTAGAACTACAGAACTTCCAGACATAGAGTGACAGTCCATGGAAGCAATAAACTATCCAGATGGCTCTTCACTTGCTGGGTGTGTAATAATGTGGCTGACGATGCCATGTGCTGTAGTTCACACTCCCCTGACAGCAGCAGCAGGTCACCAGGATACCAGTGATTGTGGCATAAACAGACACTCATCTGTGACAGTGAGGGTGTCTTGTTGGCCAGGCTCGTGCCAAAGGATGAGGCCCCTCCCACCTCGTATCTAGGGAAGTCAAGCAAGTGACAAGCTCACCCGACGGCCACAGACAGGGATAAGTGCTTCATTCGGGCTTTCCAAAACTCCCTTCAGCTCTGGGGAGCCTATGAGACCCAGCCAGTACCCCAGCACCCCCAAGAGCCTCCTGCATGCTCCTGTCACACTGCAGCCCTGCTGAGGCTGGGTGGCCCAGGCTCCTGATCCCCCCAGACTGTGCAGGGTTAAAAGGAGGAAACAGACGCATGATGGAGGTATGCTCAGTCAGCCACTTCCTCTCCGTGGTCCTCAGTTTCCTCATCTGGAAAATGGGAAGATGGCAGAAGATCGGACTTCCCCAGTTAATTGCTAATTTCTCCTTCAGTTCAACCACATTATGTTTCAGAGACTGGGTAGGATTTTATTTGTTAATATTTGAGGGAGAAAAGAAATGCCAAGATGAAAACAGAAAAGGGTAAGTTTGAGAGCTGGAGAGAAGAGAAGGAATCGGGAGGGAGCCCTGAAAGCCAAATTTGGGAAGGACTCTGGGGCCAGGTAGTGAGAGTCTTGCCTGCTGAGACTTTACGCTTTGTCCCATGAGCAGCTGGGAGCTCCTGAAGCTTCTGTAAGCAAGGTTTCAGGGAGATGAACCTGGCGCAAGGCCGATGCTGTCACCTCCTGTCCTCCTGGGGCGGTGTGGTGATGCCCATGCGGCATGCCACATGCCTGGCACTGGACCTAAGCAGTGCCCAGACCCTGCACCATCCTGCTGTCTAGAGGCCACAGGAGGTTTCCATCTGGGCTCAGTGACACTGCCATGCATGATGAGCCCCCTCTTTGGGATGCCACCAAGGGGCGCTCACCCGCTACCCCCTCTCCCACGCCCAGACTCCGTGTCCCCAGCACCCACTGTCTTCCTTGGAACCTCAGGACAGTTCCTCGTGCCTTATCCCACCCTCCTGAGATCCGCAGCCCTCCCCTCGTTGCTCTTCTCCGCACCTGCTGTACCCCGAGGACACGGGCTCCTGGGCAGCTCTCTCAGTCGGGGACACCTCGCCCCCATCCTCCCCGCCCCTCCGGTGCCCCTAGCTCCAGTCACACTGGGGACATCTCCTGCAATGTCCTCGAAGATTCCCCCAGCTAACTACGTTCTCTCCAGCCACACTTGGGTCGCGGTTCTCAGCACTTTCCACATCCTGCCTGGCCACGCCCTGGCTTTTCGGTCACCACCTCCCCCTTCCCTCCCATTCCCAGCCCCTGTCTGGCCTGACTCTCACGCCGCCACCTCAACCCTGTGACACCACCTGCTCCCGCGTCTCCCTCTGTGCTCACCTCCCTCATCCCCAGAGGACTGTCGTGACCCTTCCTTGCACAGGCCTTCGTCCCTGCCCCTCTCTTGCTGGGTTGAACCACACACTACACTGTCGGGACCCCCATCTTGATAAAGTACGGTTCTGCCCACCTTGGGCCTGGGCTGGAGAAAAACACAAATTTATGCTGTGATCATTAACTTCAAGTGGGCCCGTAATGCTTCATGGAAACCATGATTTTGCATACTCTCCGAGGTGGCTATCTTGCCCGGAGGTTAGCTGGTCAAAGACTGATTCCATTCGGGCTGGTCCTCCAGAAAGAGAGTTGGCCTCCTGTGAAGCTTCCTGGAAACCAGCTCTGGCCCAGTGCTTAAAGCAGTCAATTCTGGAAGACTGGAAGGCATGACCCCAGCCCCCACATATCCCGGGGAAGGATTAAGGCCCCTCTTCCCAAATCATGAGCATTCAGCTGTCAGGAAAGGGCTGGCATCAAGGTCTCCAGGCATCATATTGCTCTTATATCCTGGTCCCAGTTGACACCATGGGAGGTGCCAGTGCTTTCCTAATACCTGGTTTTAAAGCCCCACTGCCCAAGGGTCAGGGTGTCTCTCCTGGAAACTATACTATTGTTAGACTTGGGCAAGAGGGGCCTTTTACCTGGACACACACACATTTAATAAAGAATATATGGCCACCTCTGACACTTGGGGCTCAAGTGAAACTCGGTGTGTCACAATGTCGCAGCTACCACTCCCCTAAACATTTTCTCTTATGACTGGCACCACCCAGTCCCAGGGACCCACTGCTCCACATCTCTTGCCTTATGTTCTCAAGACAAAATGCCGCTGCTACTAGAATACAAAACCAACGTACAAAAATCAGCAGCTTTTCTATGCACTAACAACAAATGATCTGAAAAAAGAAGTCAAGAACACAGCCCCATTTATGATAGCATCAAAAAGTATACTTAGGAATAAAGTTAGCCAAAAAGCTGAAAGACCTGTATGATGAAAACTATAAAACGGTGATGAAAGAAATTGAAGACAAATGAATGGGAAGATATATCATACCTTAATCATATTTGTGGATTAGAAGAATTAATATTCTTAAAATGTCTATACTACCCAAAGCACTCTAGAGATTCAGTGCAATCCCTATGAAAATCTTGATGACATTTTTCACAGAAATAAAAAAAACAATCCTAAAGTTCAAAAGACCTTGAATTGCCAAAACAATCCTGAATAAAAAGAATAAAGGCAGAGGCATCACACTGCTTGATTTCAAAATATATGACAAGGCTATAGTAATCAAAACAGTATGGTACTGGCATAAAAACAGATATATAGACCAATGGAACAGAATAGAAAGTCCAGAAATAAATCCATGCATTTACAGTCAGTTGATCTTTGACAAAAATGACAAGAGCTCACATGGGAAAGGACAGTCTCTTCAATAAATGGTGTTGGAAAAGCTGGATATCCACATGCAGAAAAATGAAACTGGACCCCACTCCATCTCACACCATATACAAAAATCAACTCAAAATGGATTAAAGACTTAAATGTAAGACCTGAAACTATGAAACTACTAGAAGAAAATATAGGGGAAAAGCTCCTTGATGTTGGTCCAGGCAATGATTTTTTTGGATATGATCCCAAAAGCACAGGAAATAGAAGTGAAAAATAGACAAATGGGATTGCAATAAACTAGAAAGTTTTTGCAGAGCAATAGAAATAATAAGAGTAAACAGACAACCTATGAAATGAGAGGAAATATTTGCAAACCATACATATGATAAGGGGCTAATATCTAAAATATACAAAGAACTCAACTCAATAGCAAGAAAACAAATAACCCAATCAAAAAATGGCGAAAACGGGCCAGCCCAGTGGCGCACTGCTACAGTGCGCCGCTTGGGAGCGCGGTGGCGCTCCCGCCGAGGGTTCGGATCCCACATACAGACCGGTTCCCACTCACTGGCTGAGCGAGGAGCGGGCGCAGCACCGAGGGTTGCGATCCCGTTGCCGGTCCCAGTCCGGTACGGGCGCGACACTGAGGGTTGCGGTCCGTTGCCGGACACGGAAAAAAGACAAAAAGGAAAAAAAAATGGCGAAAGGGTTTGAATAGATTTCTCTCAAAAGAAGTCATACAAATGGCCAATAGGTATATGAAAAATGTTCATTATCACTAATCATCAAGGAAATGCAAATCAAAACCACAATGAGATATCACCTCACATTTGTTAGGATGGTTATTATAAAAAAGACAAAAATAACAAGTGTTGGTGAGGATGTGGAGAAAAGAGAACTCTTGCACACTGTTAGTGAGAATGTAAATTAGCACAGCCATTATAAAAAACACCACCAAACTTTCTCAAAAAATTAAAAACAGAACTACCATATGATCCAGAAATCCCACTTCTGGGTATATATCCGAAGGAAATAAAATAAGTATGTTGAAGAGATATCTGCACTCCCAAGTTCGTCATAGCATTATTCACAATAGCCAAGATATGGAACCAACCTAAATGTCCATTAGCAGATAAGTGGATAAAGAAAACGTGGTGTATATACACAGTAGAATACTATTCAGCCTTAAAAAAAAAAAAAAGGAAATCCTGTCATTTGCAAATACATGGATGAACCTAGAAGATATTATGCCAAGTGAAATAAGCCAGGTGAAGAAAGACAAATACTGCGTGATCTCACTTATATGTGGAATCTACAAAAGTGGAATTCATAGAAGCAGAGAGTAGAATGGTGGTTGTCAAGGGCTGGGGGGATTGGGTGGGAAATGGGAGATGTTAATCAAAGTGATAAACTTGAAGAAGAAAGAAAAAGGCAGCTGCTTCCAAGTGCCATAAGTTTTGTGGGCTCTGTCACACTGACGCTGGGGATGGAGTGAACTCAGAGGGCAGGAGTCTTTGAGTGGTGAGAGCAGTTCAGAGAAAGAAAAGCCTGTTTAATCAGTTTATCAGCCCTTCCTCTCAAGATGCTGCATGATGATGCTGCAATAGATTCCTGTGTGATGCAGGATTGCTCCTCAGTGTCTAGCTTCCATTTCTCATTCTTCTTGCTATTCAAATTCATGGATCCTGATGTATGCAGGAATAATCACAGTATTAACATTTGTATGTGGCAACTGAGGAGCTTTTCCCAGCAATGAACAATTATTATTACTGTTAAATTCCATGTAACTAGGACCAGATATACCAAGGAGGGAACATAATACTGATTCTCTACACTGATAACAAATGCTAGAATTGCTGATAGTTATATTTATAATATATTTACTAATATTTAAAATATTTTCAAATTTCAAAATAGTATTATTGAATTAAACAGCATTATTTAAGTAATTTTAATACAGAACTCTGATATTCCTTAGTTATAATTTATATTTTGACTTAATTTTGAGATATTTTGAATATTTAAAAGTAACTGATAATATGCAAAATAATTTTAATTTTTAAATATTTTTAAAAATTTACTTTCTTGATGGAAACATTCAAATTTTGTACACTTTGCATAAAATTGCATTTTATGTTTTAATCCTTTATTTTTTTTTTCCTTTTTTTTTTTTTTTTTTTTTTTTTTTTCGTGCCCGGCAACGGATTGCAACCCCTAGGACCAGATATACCAAGGAGGGAACATAATACTGATTCTCTACACTGATAACAAATGCTAGAATTGCTGATAGTTATATTTATAATATATTTACTAATATTTAAAATATTTTCAAATTTCAAAATAGTATTATTGAATTAAACAGCATTATTTAAGTAATTTTAATACAGAACTCTGATATTCCTTAGTTATAATTTATATTTTGACTTAATTTTGAGATATTTTGAATATTTAAAAGTAACTGATAATATGCAAAATAATTTTAATTTTTAAATATTTTTAAAAATTTACTTTCTTGATGGAAACATTCAAATTTTGTACACTTTGCATAAAATTGCATTTTATGTTTTAATCCTTTATTTTTTTTTTCCTTTTTTTTTTTTTTTTTTTTGTCTTTTTTCGTGTCCGGCAACGGATTGCAACCCTCAGTGTCGCGTCCGTACTGGACCAGGACCGGCAACGGGATCGCAACCCTCGGTGTCACGCCCGCACCTCGCTCAGCCAGTGAGCGGGAACCGGTCTGTATGTGGGATCCGAACCCTCGGTGGGAGTGCCGCCGCGCTCCCAAGCGGCACACTGTAGCAGTGCGCCACCGGGCCGGCCCTATGTTTTAATCCTTTAGAACAGCAGTTGCCAAGCTTTTTCTGTAAAGGGTCAGACAGTAAATATTTTGGTCTTTGTGTGCCATATAGTCTTTGTCATGATTCTCAACTCAGCAATTATAGTGTGAAAATATCTATAGACAACATGTAACTGAATTCACTGTCTGAGTTATAGTAAAACTACACAAAAACAGGTAGTGGACAGATTTGGCCTGTGGACCATGGTTTGCTAATCTCTGCTTTAGATCATTAAGAATGTATTCAAGTCAACATCGTGATGTAAACAGATGATGCAATAGAGGAATTCATGTAAGAAAAATATCACTGGGAAAGAATATTCAAATAATGTTTGCTTAAAATTTAAACTGGGAAAGTATGAAAGAGAGGAGAATTGTGGCAACATGATCCACATACAATTTGCAAACTAAGCATTACACTTTATTTAATTGATATATTTATTGAGATAATTGTAGATCCACATGTAGTTGCAAGAAATAATTCAGAAAGATCCCATATATACTCTGCCCAGTTTCCCCCAGTGGTAACATTTTGCAAAACTATAGTACAATACCAGGATATTGACAGTGACATAACCCACTGATCTTATTCAATGTCCCAGTTTTAGTTATACGAATTTGTGTGTGTATATGTCTGTAAAGTTCGTTACAATGTTGTTACTTCTATTGGTTCGTGCATCCAGCACCACATTCAAGTTACTGGGCAGTTCTAAAACCACAAGGATCCCCATGTTATCCTTTAAAAACCACTACCAGTTATGGAAAGATGGTGGGCTAGAGGAACCCACAGCACACTCCTCCCACAGAAGAATACCAGAACAGGCCCAGCACCACCACCTCCGCCGCACTCGCCAGAACATTGTCAGGCCCCAGAACCTTCACCCACCTTCCCGCAGTGAGCTTCATCCTTCCCCCCACCACTGCTGCCACTGGCAGCCATCTATGCCACAGCCACTGCACCAACCAGCCTGGCTGCATGTGGTACTCCCCACTGCTGCCATGGCCAGCAACCATCCACACTGCTGCTGTAGCACCAGCCAGCCTGGCCACATGTGGGAATCCCCACCATCAACACCTACAGTGCAGCTCCCACAGGTGCTGCCACTGGCAACAGTCTATGCCACCACCACACCAGTCAGACCAGCTGCTCATGAGACCCACCACTGCCACCATGCATTGACACAAGGAGGGTCATGAGTGCAACCACCAGAAAGAGGTAAGCCAGCACAGACCCACATCCCAGTGGCCAAACTCACAGGGGGAATACACTGCCCCCACAGTTATGCACCCAGCAGTAGGAGCTATGTGCATAGTGCACACTACTGTCTTGACCCAGTGAGAGATACAAGCAGGAACCCCAGAGAGTACGGAAACCAGGATAGCTAAATAGTGTACAGAAGAAAATTCCCAGCCACCACCAATTCATCCCCCAACCAAGGGAAGCAAGGACCCAGGAGGAGTCTCAGCCTGTAGGGATAAAGAAAGAGAAACCCCATTCACAGTCACCCGTTCAAGATGAAGAGATTCAGTATCAGGGTCAGGGGACACTAGTTGGGGAGCCAACAAGCCCACCCAGAGTCACCCACCCTAGTCAAAGAGCAGCAGGGCATACATGCACATTGGCCAAGAACTTGAGATCTCACCCACATCCTTGATGACCCCAACATAGTGTCACTAACCACATCAAGAAACCATTGAGTGCCCCCAGTGACTAGGCCACAGAGGCATTCACATGCAACTGTGACATTGGATATGGCCAAAGTATCTACACAGAGATGACACTACTGCATCTACCCAGAACCAATACTAAAATACCCTGCTCATTGGTCATTATAAAACACATCTACAGTTGGGAGTCTCTCTCCTCAAAGCCCAATCCAGAGTAATAGAAGAAGCAGCTGCTCTGCCACATGACCAGACATCAATGTAGAGATACTAGAAATACGAAAAATAAAAATAAACACATAAATCAAGAAAATATGACACCGCCAAAGGAATATAACAATTCTCAAGTAGCAAACCCAACAGAGTGGTAAACACTTGAAATGACTGAAGAGAAATTCTGAGCAACAATCTTAAGGAAACTCGGTGAGACACAAGAAGACTCAGATGACACAATGAAATGTGAAAAGCTATCCAGGATATGAAGGAGGAAATTTACAAAGAGATAAATACCTCAAAAAAGAATGTAGCAGAACTCCTAGAAATGAAGGATTCATTGAATGAAATAAAAAACACAACCAAGAGCTTAAGCAGCAGGCTAGAGCAAGCAGAAGAATTTCTGATCTCAAAGACATTGTTTTTGAAATAACCCAGACAGACCAAAAAACTGAAGAAAACCTATGAGAGCTATAAGATAACCTTAAGTGCACAAACAGCCAAATCATGGGTATTTCATAGGATAAGAAAAAGAAAAAGTTATTGAAGATATATTCAACAAAATAATAGCAGAAAACTCCCCAGGTATTGGGAGAGTCATGGACCTTCAGATCCAGGAGGCTCGAAGATCCCCAAACAGATTCAATCCAAAAAAAGGTCCCCTCTGAAACACACTGTAGTCAAACTAGCAAAACTCATATGCAAAGAGAGAATCCTAAAAACAGCAAGGGAAAAGTGTCAAGTCACATTTATCTTACCACCTCAAAAAACCAATGAACACCGAAGACAAACTATAAAAGAGAAAGAGCAACAGTGTCCTTTGCATGAAGCTACTCGAGGTTTGCAGGGAAGAAGGGTGTTTCTGACCACTGGCCAGAAAAAAAAATCACTTCAGAGTGAGTGCACCATCCTATTTCCCAGACAGGCAAGCTGCTCACAAGTTTCCCTGGCTTCCACATAGGATGGAGGGGCTGTGGCCAGTGGGAGGAAGGATTCACTCAGAAGTTGGTGAGTCTTCACGGGAAACTCGTGTGGGGCCCTCCACTCCTAAGGAAACATTCACAGTTTTGAGGGGGACTGATCCACGAGCGGAGCACTGGGGTGCAGCAGAGGTAGCTGATCTTCCTTCCAACTGACATGGGTGCCACACAATAGGGACCAGTCAGTGAGACAGAACTGCAGGGGGTGCAGTTTGTGGGAAAGACTTAGTCCTGGGCTGGAATTTCCACACAGCCCAGTTGCATCTGTGGCGACCCACATGACTTGGGAGTGACTAAAAGGCTGATAGTTAAAATCTGGTCCACACAAAAAGTTTTCCCCAGTCTGAGAAAAAACAGTAAGGCAGCAATTTAGTTCAGCCATGGAGTTCATGTTCTGGTCCTTGCAGGAAGTTTCTCTCAAGCTGAGAATTAACCGCAGGACAGCAAATTAGTTCCAGGGCAGTGCTTAAGTGGTGGTGGTTGCTATTTGTCCACATAAGATGGAAAAAAACCACAGACCAGAGACAAAGTTCTGATATTGAGCAGTGAAGTTCTAACACCACCAAAGAGTACCTATAAAATCTGGAAGGGTCGCTGTCTCCTCAAATGCACAGTCATCAGGGTAAAGATACAAAGATCAAGAAAGAACAGAGAAATATGACTTCACCAAAAGAAACCAACAAAGCATTAGCAAAGGATCTAGAAGAACAGGCTTATGAAGTGTCTACAGAATTCAGAATAATTCTTTTATGTTCAGGGAGTCACAAGAAAATACATATAGAAAATTAAATGATATTTAGAAAACAAGCCAGGAGCACAACAGGAAACTTGAAAAAGAAATCTAACTAATAAAAATAAAAAGAAATTCTAGATTAAAGAATACATTGTCTGAACTGAAAAGCTCAAT
The DNA here is from genome assembly GCF_000696425.1 of Galeopterus variegatus. NCBI lineage: Eukaryota > Metazoa > Chordata > Mammalia > Dermoptera > Cynocephalidae > Galeopterus > Galeopterus variegatus. The sequence goes on from NW_007727443.1 coordinate 347,646, forward strand.
AGAACACTCCAACAGTAGACTGGATCAAACAGAGGAAAAAATCAGTGAGCTCAAAAATGGAACATGTGAAGTTATCCAATCAGATGAGCCAAAAAAAAAAAGAATAAGAAAAATGAAACAATTGCTACAATTATGGGACTCCTTTAAGTGAAATAACATTTACATAATTGGTGTACCCAAAGTAGATGAAAAGGAAAAGACCTAGAAAGCATATTTGAGGAAATAATGGCTGAAATTTTCCAAAGTATGGAGAAAGATGTCAGCATCCATGTACGGGAAGCTCAGAGGTCGCCAATCAAATTCAACCCATAGAGGAACACCCTAAGTCATATCATAATCAAGTTATCAAAAAGCAAAGACAAAGAATAATAAAAACAGCAAGAGACAAGAAATACAACATTCAAAAGAGCTCTGATACAGCTCTCAGTGGATTTCTCAATAGGAACCCTAAATGCTAGGTGACAGTGGGATGATATATTCAAGGTGCAGAAGGAAAAAGACTATCAACCAAGAATTCTGTATCCAGCAAAGCAAACACCTTCAAATACAAAGGAGAAATAAAATCTTTCCTGGTCAAACAAAAGCTAAGGGAATTCAACACTAGACCTGCCTTATAAGAAATGCTACAGGGAGCTCTTTGAGCTGAAAGAAGACAATGCTAACATGTGACAATGAAATATTTGAAGGTACATAATCACTAGTCAAGTAAATAGGCATTCTCCAATGTTGTAAGCATGTAAACCACTGATATCCTTACTATGAAGACTAAAGAACATACTGAACAAGATAATTACATATAAGGCAGCATTAATAGATGTAACCTAAAACAACAAAAAGTAAGGGGGAATTATGCCAAAGTGTATAGTTGGGTTTTTCCTTTCTCTTAGTGATCAAAGCTAAGTTGTTATTAGTTTAAAATAATCTGTTATAACTACAACATGTTTTGGGCCAAGCCCGGGGCGCACTTGGGAGAGTGTGGCGCTGGGAGTGCAGCAGCGCTCCCACCGCGGGTTCGGATCCTACATAGGGATGACTGGCGCGCTCACAGCACTCACTGGCTGAGCGCGGTGCGGCCGGTCTCAAAAAGGACAATAAATAAATAAATAAATAAAATAACTACAACATGTTTTGTGTAAGCCTCATGGTAATCATAACACAAAAACCTATAATACTAAGAATAAATAGCAAAAAATCAAAATATACCACTAGAGAAAACCACTTAATCACAAAGAAAGACAGTATGACAAGAATGAAGGAAAAAGGATCTACAAAACAACCAGAATGAAGCAATAGGGCCGGCCCGGTGGCGCACTGCTACAGTGCGCCGCTTGGGGGTGTGGCGGCGCTCCCACCGAGGGTTCAGATCCCACATGCAGACCGGTTCCCGCTCACTGGCTGAGCGAGGTGTGGGAGCAACACCGAGGGTTGCGATCCCATTGCCAGTCCCGGTCTGGTACGGGCGCGACACTGAGGGTTGCGATCCGTTGCCGGACACGAAAAAAGACAAAAAGGAAAGAAAAAAAAAAAAATTGAAGCAACAAATGGCAGTAACAAGTTCCTATATATCAATAATAACTCTAAATGTAAATAGATTAAATCCCCAATTAAAAGACACAGAGTGGCTGGATGGATTATAAAACAAGAACCAACAATATGCTGCCTACAGGAAACTCACTTCACCTATAAGGACACACATTCACTGAAAGCAAAGGAAGGAAAAAAGAGATGTCAGGCAAATGGAAATAAAAAAAGAGCAGGAGTCGCTATACTTAGATAAAATAGACTTCAAGCCAAGGAGAGTGAAAAAAGATAAGGAAGGTCATTATACAATGATAAAGGGATCAATTCAAGAAGAGGATATTTATGCACCCAACTCTGGAGCAGCCAGGTATATAAACCAGATGCTGCTAGAGCTAATCGAAGAAATATACTTAAACACAATAATACTTGGGCACTTTAATACCCCTCTTCCACCAAAGGACAGATCACCCAGACAGAAAATTAACCAAGAAACATCAGAATTAATCTCCACTCCAGACTGATTAGACCTAATGGACATTTGTAGAACATTTCATCCAACAGCTACAAAATACACATCTGTCTCAGAGGTACATGGAACATTATATAGAATAGACCATATTTTAGGTCACAAAACGAGTGTCAACGAACTAAAAGAAATTGAAATCATACTGACTATATTGTCTGACCACAACAGTATAAAAGTATAAATCAATAACAGAAGTTATATCAGAAACTGTACAAATACATGGAAATTAAACAACATGCTAACTAAACAATGAATGGTTCAAAGAAGAAATTTAAAAGGAAATTTAAAAATTCCTGGACACAAATGAAATAAAACACAACATACCAGAGCCTAAGAGGTACAGCAAAAGTAGTTCTAAGAAAGAAGTTTATAGCAATAAATGCCTACATCAAAAAAAGAAAAGAAAGACTTTAAATAAACAACCTAACATTACGCCTCAAGGAACTAGAAAAACAACAGGAAACCAAACCCAAAATTAACAGGAGAGCTCACAGCAGAAATAAATAAATTAGAAATTTTAAAAACAATACAAAAGAGTGATGAAACAAAGAGTTGGTGTTTTGAAAAGATAAACAAAATCAATAAGCCATTAGCTAGACTAACAAAGAAAAAATGACAGAAGACTCAAGTAAGTTAAATCAGAAATGAAACAGGACACATTACAACTGATACCGCAAAAGTACAAAGGATCACAAGATACTACTATGAACAACTATACACTAACAAACTGGAAAACCTAGAAAAATGGATAAAATGCTGGACACACATAACTTACCAAAGTTGAATCAATAACAACTAGAAAACCTAAACAGACCAATAACAAGTACTGAGATTGAAGCAGTAGTAAAAAGTCTTCCAACAAAGAAAACCCCGGGACCAGATGGCTTTGCTGCTGAATTCTACCAATCAGTTAAAGAACTAATACCAATTCTTTTCAAACTCTTCTGAAAAATTGAAGAGGACAGAAGACTTCCAAACCATTCTACTAGGGTGGCATTACTCTTATACCAAAACAAGAAAGACACAACAAAAAAAGAAAACAACAGAAGAATATCTTTAATGAACATAGATGCAAAAATCCTTAACAAAATACTAATGAGCCAAATCCAACAACACATTAAAAGATCATTCACCATGATCACACGGGATTCATCCCAGGGATGCAAGTATGGTTCAACATATGCAAATCAATAAATGTGATAAATCACATCAAAGGAGTGAAGGGGAAAAAACACATGATCATTTCAACAGATGTGGGAAAAGCATCTGATAAAATCTAATGCCACTTCATGATAAAAACTCTCAACAAATTTGGTATAGAAGGAATGTACCTCAACACAATGAAGGCCATGTATGACAAGCCCACAGCTAAGATCATACTGAACAAACAAAAATCGAAGGCTTTTCCTCTAAGATTTGGAATAAGACAAGGATGCCCTTATTTCCCAGCGTAATAAGGCAATAGAAAGCAATAAAGGGCTTCCAGATTGGAGAGGAGGAAGTCAAGCTATCCCTATTTGCAGAGTACATGATCATATACATACAAAACCCTAAAGAACCCACCAAAAAATTACTAGAACTAATAAGTGAATTCAGCAAAGTGGCAGGATACAAAATCAACACACAAAAATCAGTAGTGTTCCTATATGCCAATAATAAAATGTCTGAAGACAAAATCAAGAAAGTAATCCCATTCACAGTAGCTACCAAAAAAATGAAATACCTAGAGGTAAATTTAACCAAGGAGGTGAAAGATCTCTACATTGAAAACTATAAAATATTGGTGAAAGAAACCGAAGAAGACACGCAAATGGAAAGATAGCCCCTATGCATGACTTGGAAGGATGAATCAAAATGTCCATATTATCCAAAGTAATCTACAAATTCAATGCAATTCCTATCAAAATACCAATGACATTCTTCACAGAAATAGAAAACATAATCCTAAAATTTGTACATAACCACAAAAGATTCCATATAGCCAAAGCATTCTTTTTTTATGAAAATAAAATTTTTATTATTTTTTACATTCTAGGATGTTGTTGTGGAGCAGCTGGGGGGGGGCAGGGGAGAAGGGACAGGGGAAGGAAATGGGATGGAAGAAGGAGGAGGGAGGAGGGGTGGGATTGAGGCCTGTGGCACCCCCTCATTCCCACAGGGGAGACTGTGGGGCTTCCAGCGGTGGCTTGTTCATTGCTGGGCTGGGTGCAGATGTCAGGAGGCTGTGGAAAAGCCCTCTCCCCCCACTGTCCAAGCTTGGGAACCCAGGGCTTTTCTTGCTGCAGCTTGGTGGTCGTCACTGGGCTGACTTGCACTGAAATGTCAAGGGGTGGGGCCAAGGCCTGAGGCCCCCCACTGCCCCTGCTTGGGAGAACCCTGGATGCTTCCTTCCTTCAGCACCTCGGTGGTCACCTTTGGTCTGGCTGTGATTGTCAAGGGGGCATGGCCAAGGCTCCAAACCCCCCGCTGCCCTGGCTTGGGAGAGCCCTGGGTGCTTCCTGTGGTGGGTCTGTGGTTGCCACTGGGTTGGCTGCACATGTCAGGGGAGCATGGCCAAGGCCCTCATCCCTTACTCTCAAAATTGGTTGAGTTGGGCCGGCCTGGTGGCGCACTGCTACAGTGCGCCGCTTGAGAGCGCGGTGGCGCTCCCGCCGAGGGTTTGGATCCCACATACAGACCGGTTCCCGCTCACTGGCTGAGCGAGGTGTTGGAGCAACACCGAGGGTTGCGATCCCGTTGCCGGTCCCGGTCCAGTACGGGCGCAACACTGAGGGTTGCGATCCATTGCCGGACACGATAAAAGACAAAAAAAGGAAAAAAAAAATTGGTTGTGAGTGTCAGAGGGCATTGCTGGGGTCCCTGGCCCACCTCCCTTTCTGGCTTGGTATCTCAGGGGACTTCTGGTCCTTCTGTGTGTTATAGGTGTTCTCTGGTGACATGAGACCTTTACTAGTTAATATGAAACTTTGTCTCTGGTTGTGGGTACTTTTTCTTTCAGTTCTGTGTTGAATTATTTGCTGTTCCCACCACTTGAACTCTGTGCTGGAACTAATTTGTTGTCCTGTGTTTACTTCTAAAATAGTGGGACTTCCTGTGAGGACTAGTACTTGAGCTGTGTGGTTGAACTAGATTGCTGCTTTGCTGCTGACTCCCTAGGGAAGGCTTTTTGTGTAGTTCATGTTTTAATGGTTGATTTTATAGGTACTTCCGGCTCTTGAGAGATCCGAAACTCTGGTCTGGGCCTGAGTCTTTTAATCAAACTGCACCCCATGCAGTTCTATATTCCTAACCAGTCTCCTCTGAGTGGTTCTTCACTGATAGGGGTACAGATCAGCTGTCCTTGCTGTGTCCCCATGTTCCCCTGGTGGGCCCTTCTCCCCTACTGCCCGTGCTGCAAACACTTCCCATGGGATGGGCTGTGAGCCAGATGCTTGCAATGACTCACTGGCCTCTGAGTGGCTCCTTTTCTTCAGTTGTTGTGGCTCCTCATTCCTATGTGAGTCCACAGGAACTCTATTAGTGGTGTTGCTGGCCTGGGGGTTGCCAAGGCCCTCTTCTCCCCTGTCACCTCCAAGCAACTTCATCTGAAGGGCACAGCTGGAGCTTTTGCTGGCTCCTGCTCTGTGTGCTCAGCACCTCCAGCCTGGACATGGCCAGGGCTTGAATTGGTCCCAGTGGTTTTTTCTTTCTCTCATTGTGGCTTCTCCTGCCCTCATGCACTCCATAGGTCTCTCCTCCTCTTCCCCTGAAGTCTAGCAGTCCTGGCTTGGCTTTCATTGCTTTTTTATAGTTGTAAATTGGTTGATTTGTGGGAGAGAGTGATGATGGGGATTGTTTATTCCACCATCTTGACCAGAAGTCCAAAGCAATCTTGAACAAAAAGAACAAATCTGGGCCGGCCCGGTGGCGCACTGGATAGTGCGCCGCTTGGGAAGCGCGATGGCGCTCCCGCCCGAGGGTTCAGATCCCACATACAGACCGGTTCCTGCTCACTGGCTGAGCGAGGCGCAGGAGCAGCACCGAGGGTTGCAATCCCGTTGCCAGTCCCCGGTCCGGTACGGGGGCAACACTGAGGGTTGCGACCCGTTGCTGGACATGGAAAAAGACAAAAAAATAAAATAAAAATAAAAATAAAAAAGAACAAATCTACAGGCATCACACTTTCTGACTTTGTGTATATAGTATAAAATATACTACACTATGAAAAATATTTTTAGTATAAAATATACTATAAAGCTATAATAACCAAAACAGCATGGTACTGGCATAAAAACAGACAAATTGACTATTGAAACTGAAGAGAGAGCCCAGAAATAAGCACACACATTTACAAGCCAACTGATTTTTGATAAAGGTACCAAAAATATACAGTGGGGAAAGGACAGCCTCTTCAATAAATGGTGCTGGGAAAACTGGACATCCACGTGCAGGAGATTGAAAGTAGACCCCTATCTCTCACCATACAAAAAAATCAATCAAAATTGATTAAAGACCTAAATTTGAGACCTAAACCTATGAAACTACTAGAAGAAAATATAAGTGAAATGCTGTACAAAATAGGAGTAGACAGTGCTTTTTGAGCAAAACTGCAAAGGCACAGGCAACTAAAGCAAAAATACACAAATGGACTACATCAAACTGAAAATCTTCCACACAGCAAGGGATGCTGTCAACAAAGAGAAGAGACAACATACAGAATGGGAAAAAGTGTTTGCAAATTATACATCTGACAAGGGGCTAATATCCAGTATATATAAGGAACTTAGATGACTCAACAGCAAAATCTCAAATAACACAAAAAATGGGCAAAGGGCCTGAACAGACATTTCTCAAAAAAGGACATACAAATGGCCAAGAGGCACATGAAAAAATGCTCAACATCACTAATCATTAGGGAAATGCAAATTAAAACCACGATGAGATATCATTTCACCCCTGTTAGAATGGTTATTATCAATAATGAAGAAAATAACAAATGGTGGCGAGGTTGCAAAGAAAAGGGAACCCTCCTACACTGTTGGTGGGAATTTAAATTGGTACATTTTGGACATTAGATTGGCCATTGTGGACAACAGCATGGAGTTTACTCAGAGAACTAAAAATTGAACTCGCTTATCACCCAGCAAAATGAAATCAATATGTCAAAAAGGTAGCTGCACTCCCATGTTCATTGCAACACTATTAACAACAGCCCAAAGGTGGAAGCAACCTAAGTGCCCATCAGCAGATGAGCAGATAAACAAAATGTGGTATATACGTACAGTGGAATATCATTCTGCCTTAAAAAGAGCAGAAATCCTGACATACGCTGTAACATGGATGAATCTTGAGGACGTCATGCTCAGTGAAATAAGCCCGTCAGAAAAAGACAAATGTTGTGTGATTCATTGATATGGTCCAGGGGACATATCTGGTGGGAGCTTTCTTCTTGGTGGGAACTCTCTGCAGAGTCCCGTGGTGACACAGGCAGCACACGGTGAGGGCTGAGCAAGAACGTGTGCTAACGAGCTTCCTCCTCTCCTTAAGCTGCTAGTGCCACTCCCATGATAATTCACTTATCCGTTATCTCATTAATCCACGTGTGGATTAATCCATTCCTGAGGGCAGAGCCATCACGATCCAATCACCTCTCAAAGGCCCCACCTGTCAACACTGCCACATTGGGGACCAAGCTGCCACATGAGCTTTGGAGAGGGGACACATTCAGACCACAGCAGTGAGGTACCTAGGGTAGTAAAATTCATAGAGACTAAAAGCAGAGGGATGGTTGGGGGGAGCCGGGGAGAAGAGGATACGGACTTGTTTAATGGGATAGAGTTTCAGTTTTGCAGGATAAAAAGAGTCTGAAGATTAGTTACAGAACATGAATATACTGAACACTCCTGAACTGTACACTTAATAGTGGTTAAGATGGTGAATTTTATGCCATGTATATTTTACCACAATTTTAAGAAAGAACTATGGGATGCAGCTGCAGCAGTGTTGCAGGCTGGTGTTTCTGGGAGCAGATGCTGAAATGGCGTTTGGTGGGCTGGAGGCTTATTCTGGATTAGTATCTGCAGAAGGGAAGAGGCCAGAGCAGCACTAGCCAGAGCGGACACTGGGCTGTCACGCTGGCCCAGCAGAACCCTGGTCATTGCTGTGGGGAGCTCTGGAGCAAGCATGGCTGGTCAGAATCGCTCTGTGTTGGGCTGAAATGGCCAGGCCTTTGTACCCCTTGGATGAGGCAGGTCTGTGCAGCCGAGGCAAAGTCTGAAGAAGCTGGTTACTGGGCCTGTTTCCTGACAGCAGGGTGGTGTGATCCTTGCAGAAGGATCCCGGTGGAGCATCTCCATAGCCACCGCAGTCCACCCCTCCTGCTGTTTGGATCCACCTCACTCTCATACTGCCTTCCATCCCCTTTGCCCATTCTGGAGTCCTCCCATGCTCAGCCACCACCTCCATGGGACTCGGTGGCCACCTGGTGAAATGACAGGACCATAGTCCCCTGGCAACCGCCCTGCTCAGGTCAGGGTGGCTTCACTGGTCTATCCACTGTCAGAACTGCGCTGGGGAGCACCAGAAGGTCCCCAAGTGGATCACTGGGGCACTTGCATACTATTTTCTGTCCCACTGAGTCCTAATATCCCTATTTCCTCTACACAAGCAGGGTCAATTACGATGCCAAGATGCTAGTCCCTTGACACAGGCACCCAAAGTGCCCAGACAGCAGCCATAGTTTGTAGTCACTAGATCTTGCTACACCCTGGGGAGTGTGCGCCCTCTGGAGCCCGGGGCAAGCGGAGGCATGGTGGAGAAGCTTACTCCCCCAAGGTGTGCGGGGGCGACGGGCTGTGGGGCCACTGATGCTCCCACGCCTGGGTTCCCGGATCCATGCTTTCTTCCATGTGTACACAGAGTTCCGGGGATGGCGCTGCCCTCCCCCCGCCTCTGCCCCCAGAGCACCCCTCCCCGGGCTTCTGAGCTGACACAGCGGCTCTTCCATCTGCCGACTCTTGCAGTGCATCAAGCTGGCGGCTCTGGCTGGCGCAGCACGTGGCCTGACAGCGGGACCCATGACCATGGGGCCTCTTTTGCTGTAAATGGGCCCCTGGTCTGCTGTGAAGAGCTATCGCATGGGATCCCACGTGGGTTATCAAACACTCTGCACTATTCAGAGATGGGCCGGCCAGGGCCCTGTGGGTGGAACAGGCTGCTCATATCCAGAGCGTGTGTCTCCCTGTCAGCACAGTCTGCACCAGGACAGGAGGGCCAGTGCAGCTGACTTGTAGCATGTGGCTGATTGGTCTCCTAGAGGCACGGTGCCCTTGTGGGGACTGAGCTGTGATCTCTGTGGTGGCCACCGGGTGTCCAGACTTGGTGAGTGGAGCCCACAGCACAGGGCCCTGGCCACTCTGGTCCTGCACCATGGTGCTGGCCCGGGGTCATTGGTGATCCAGGCTGGCTGATGTCCACTGGTCAGGGATGTGTCTCCGTGGCTGTTCAGAGCCTCCTCTGCAGCAACCGCTGTCCAGTGGGTGTTAGCCAAAGCTATAGAGATCTCCACACCTCAGGCCACTCCCCTGTGACCATCCTCACTTTCTCCCCCAGGCTTTTTTGTCCCCCAGCTTCCAAGTTTACAGCAGCCAGGCCACTTGCCACACCCACAGTTCACATGCTCTCTCAGCCTGGCCACCTCTCTCTCCACACCAAGTAGATGAGGAGGGTCATGCAAAGCTCTGCCTGCGGGGAGGACGGTCCCTCTCCTCCATTCCCAGCACGCCTGCATGTGCCTCTGCCATTCACGCTTGACTTTGACCACACACCAGGCTCAGACATCAAGCTCAGGCATGCTCCTCTTGGGCCAGCTGGTCGTAAGGGATCCCCCCAGCCCCTGACCAAAAGTGACCTGAGGGAGGGACTCTGGTGATGTTTACTAGAACCTTCTGGCCTTGTGCACTGTCCTGGTTGTATCACTTCCATCTTGCCCTGTTGCTCCTGGGCCCCCCAGTCTACAGCTCAGTGAGTGCAACAGGACCGATCATGACAGACAGTTCTGAAGGCTGGTCACTTGGTGCCCTGTCACCGGACACTCCATTTTTATCAGGGCCCCACACCGTGATGCGCCTGCTGGGGTTGCATCAGCTTCAAACAGCATATGTCCCACCAACAATATCTAACACCGTAGCGTCTGCCAGGGCATGAGGCCCACGTGGTCGGGCTGTGTGCACCAGCCTGGACTTGCTCCAGAGCCCTTTCCTGCTCTGGGCCCCACCTAAAGCTGAAGTCTTCGGAACTCCCAGTAAGATGCTTCTTGACTTAGGATGGGGTTATGTCCTGATAAATCCATCGTAAGTTGAAAATCTCGAAAGTCGAAAATGCATTTGATACACCTGATCTGCGGAACATCATCACTGAGCCTAGCCCACCTTCAACGTGCTCAGGACACTTACATCAGCCTTCAGCTGGGCAAATTATCTAACGCAAAGCCTATATTACAGTAAAGTGTCAAATAGCAAATGTAACTTATTGAATTCTGCACTGGAAGTGAAACACAGAACGGCTGTAGGGTACTCGCAGTACGGTTGTTACTGAATGCGCACTGATTTTGCAACACAGGAAAGTCAAAAAATCGTTAAATCGCACCATTGCTAAGTTGGGACCATCTGTATATGCAGTGGAGCAGTGTGAGGGCCCTTCAAAAAGTTTGTGGAAATATTCATGTTATTTTTCAATTCTACTTTTCTTTTTTTTTTTTTTTTTTTTTTTTTTGTCTTTTGTCTCTTTTTCCGTGTCCGGCAACGGATCGCAACCCTCAGTGTTACCCCTGTACCGGACCGGGGACCGGCAACGGGATCACAACCCTCGGTGTTGCTCCCGCGCCTCACTCAGCCAGTGAGCGGGAACCGGTCTGTATGTGGGATCCGAACCCTCGGGCGGGAGCGCCGCCGCGCTTCCCAAGCGGCGCACTATCCAGTGCGCCACCGGGCCGGCCCCTTCAATTCTACTTTTCCACGAACTGTCTGAAGTATGCTTGTGTTTCTAGAACAGGAGTTATGTTCTATTCCTCATGGCTGGGAGGAGCAAGATGCAATGACTTGGTTTTTACTTCAACTGTGGGGGATTGTCTCAGCAGACCCTAACCATTGGACCCTTTAAAAATGTCACTGATGTGGCAGACCTCTGAGGCTGTGTAGGATTTGTCTCCCACCCTCTGGACTGCATATGCCTTGCTAAGCTGTCCAGCATACCAGCGGCTTTTTGCTTTTCCAGCTTAATTAACTGATTAAATTATCAGTGGAGTGTATCGGTATAAAGTCCTGCTGGTGTCCAGAATGTCCAGACCTCTTTGGGGGACCGGAGGGTTAACAAGGCATTGTGGCAAAACTGAACACGTGCATTGTTGCTCGGTTCACACGGATGTGAGCTGTTTCTGATCATCTCTAACTGCAGTAGACAAAATGTGTTTGCCAAGTCAGTGTCGACAACTGTGTACCATGAACCTGGCCTGTTTTCATCTGCTCCAGCAACAGTGACGTGCCGGGCACAGCAGCTGCCACTGGGGACCTCCTGGTGGAGTTTGTGGTCATCTACTGTGATTCTTCACAATCCTCTGGTTTCTGCAGGGGCCACATTGGTGAACTAAATGGAGACGAAATGAGGACCACCACTCCCGCATCCTTTAGATTCTTACGTGTGGTACTAATTCCGGTCATTGTGTGGGATGCTGTGTTGTTTTCTATTTACTGTCTTGGCTGGGGGATACCTAGGGGGTGGTCAGTGTCACAGGCTTCCACCCCGTGGTCTTCCTCATGTGGGGATTACACCAAATACAAAATATGTCAATCCCAATGACAACATTTGAGAATTAGGGAAGACCGAGTGGGTTCATGGACCGGGACACCATTTATTCTCCGACCACTACCTACCCCCGCTCTAACAAGGGGCCATGATGATGCTTCGGGACTCAGACCCTGTGTCCAACAGTCCTTTAAGTGTCTGGGTGTTCCCTTACCTCAGGGCATGGCCACCCAAGTGAATGGCCACAGGCCCCCTTGGGAAGGACCTGGGGGTCATCGCTGTGATGTGGCAGGGTCCTTCCCTCCAGGGTCTTAGCTTCCTTCAGTCAATAGGCCCCAGATCTGAAAAGTGACTCAGCTCTGGGAACGTGGCAAAGGATCATGGTTTTCCACTAGGGCAGCCGCCCTCCGCCTGCCGGTCATTGAGCCTTGCTGTCTTCTGTTGGTCCAAGCTGGGATGCACCTTTGCTAGCGCTGGCTGCCTGTTTTGCCTGTAGAGTTGTCCTCTTCTCTTAACCATCGCCACAACTCTCTGTGGGTCAGGCCCCCTCGACTGCCACTCTGACCCTGTTGCTACAGTGTGCCCACCTGGCTTCTGGCAGGTAAGCCCTGCCCTCAGGCCGCTATCATCTCGGGGTCCTGTCAACCCCACTGCTATCGGTGAAACTAGTTTGCAGTGGCCCTTTCTTTCAGCCCCCATCTCTCCTCTCTAGGAGAGCCATCGCTGAACATTTTAGTGATAATGGTTCCTGTCTCACCAGCCCATTCCCAATGACCTTGGAAAATTCCATATCCTCTGGGCCTTCTTGTGGAACATCATCATGTGCTGGATTTTCTGGCTGTTTGTAGTAGGTCCACCCAAGCATCCCATTTCCCTGTGTCTTTTAGTCCCTCCTCCACCATCTGGGGCAGTGATTCTGGCATTTCAACTTTACATAGGCCTGGCTTTTCTGTGGTTCTAAGAGCTCTCTTAGTAGCAAGTTTGTATCATCTCCTGGGGGCCTTGCCAGAGTGTTAAATCCTATGTCTTGGGAGAGTCCCCCGGATAACACACCCTACCCACATGCAATCCCATGCTCTGGCTTCCCTGGTTGAGCCCCTGTACTCTCCAGTCCCAAGCGTATGCCCTGCCTCCCGCCCTCCGATTCTGGCTACATCTCCAGCATCTTTCCTCCCGTGTTAGGGGCACTATGTCCTTGCTGGTCTAGTTGACAAGAGGGGCTGTGGGGGCAGATCCTGGGGGCCACACATTGTCTTGTGGAGACAGAGATTTGCATCATCTCCAAAAAGGAGGGAGTGGCTGTTTTTAATAATGAGGGGTGGATACTTCTGTAGCCTTAGAAGGTTCAGCAGAATATGGTAGTCCTAAATATTTGTGGATAGCCTATGTGTCAGGGTACCATTTTTTCCAGGACAGGATACTGACCTGGACATAATAGACCTGGGATGTCCAACCTCCTCTGGGGCTCAGCCATCATGACCGAAGCCTTGGGCCTGTCTTCAGCCCAAGTACCCTCTTGCTGCAGGACACGAGAACCTCTTTGTAAGCTACCTGGGGCCCTGTGACTTTCATGTACAGATTTTGCTTGTCTATTAATCACCCATGATTTCTTGATATCTTTTCCTAGGATATCAATGGCACTTAGCAATAATTATATAATTGTATTTTATTTTTCCTCTTCTCTTTCCTTCCACAGATAAGAACTATAAATTCAGGTAAAATTAAAAAAAAAATCAAGAAAGAAAGAAAGAGGAAGGAAAAAACCTTAAAACCTAAACATAGAGAATGAAGGAGGCAAATTCTAGAGTCAAAACTTGGAGTGGGGGTTGGGTGGGTTTCCTACTTTATGGTTTTTATTTAGAGGGAAGCTGTAGTTGTTAACAAAAACTCCAGTAGAAAATCACAGCCTTTCTGTTCTTAAGAACCAAGGACAGGGCTTGAGTCACCAGCAAAGGGGGAATCAAAAGGAAGGGACTCCAAAGTGCACAGGAGAGGAGGTGGTAGTCTCAGGAAGTCACAGCTTCTGTTGGTATCAGGAGAAACTTTAATGACAGAGGTGTCCCTTGGGGATTTGGGGGTGAAAGGGAAAAATGAAACAAGAAATGGAATTAAGGGTCCCACAGAAACAAAAGAGAATCACAAAATCAGAGGCTGCAAAAACGCTCCCCCACCCCATACAAAAAAATAAAAGTACTGTTGATTTTAAAAACTTCATTTTCAGGGCTGGCCTGTGGCTCACTTGGGAGAATGTGGTGCTGATAACACCAACGCCATGGGCTCTGATCCCTATATAGGGATGGCCAGTTAGCTCACTTGGGAGAGCGTGGTGCTGACAACACCAAGTCAAGGGTTAAGATCCCCTTACTGGTCATCTTCAAAAAAAAAAAAAAAACCCCACAAAACTTCACTTTCCTGTGCAAACAGAAGAGAACATTTTTGAAGCAAGAAACACAGTAAGCCATTCTAAACCTTCACCCATTTGCATACAGCTATCACTGCGTTAAGTTACAAATACCTCAGCTGATGAAAAATTTTCCCCCAAGAAAAGTCTAGAAAAAGAAACATTCCAACCTAAATTAAATGGCCTTAAATAATTATTAACAGGTGAAAAAACTCCTTAAATCAGAAATTTTAAATCTCTGAATAGAAGTGTAAAAAAACCCTGGAAGGTGTGAAATGAGAGTTGGTTCAAAGCATAAAAAATCAGAAGAAAAGACAAAATTATTTTAAAGGCAAAGACTAAATGACAAAGTGCTCAAGAGAGAATATATTTCACTGAAAATATAATAATGTTGACATAAAAATTGCCAAGGGGGGGCTTAAATCAAAGAGTAAAAATGTGTGAAAGGGAAAGTGATTGATATGGACCACAGTCCAAGAATATCCAACACACATATAATAGAGCCCCAGAGAAAGAGAAACAAAACAATGGAACAGAACAAATCCTGAAAATTACAATTCAAGGAACCTTTATAAAAACAAAAGAAGACCTAAATCAATATTTAGGACCAGAGATAGAATAAAGATGGCAGAATAGACAGCCCCCAGCATCATTCTCTCCCACAATTGACAACTTTACAACTATTAAAAAGCAATGACTGCCAAGGTTGGGCCACTAGAGCTCAGGTGAAGAGGAGGAGAGACCTATGGAGTTCATGAAAGTGGGAGAAGCTGCAATGAGAGAAAGAAGGGACTGCTCTGACTGTTTTGAGCCCTGGCCACTTCAAGGCTAGCCCTGGAGAGCACACAGAACAAGAGCTGGCAAAAACCACAGCTGTGCCCTTTGTGTGAAGTTGCTTGGAAACTTCAGGGGAGAGAAGGGCCTTGGTGGCACCACCAACAAATACCTATAAAACCTAGAAGAGCTGGGAAACCCCAGGCCTCCGAGCTGGGGTGAGGGGAGCCTGAGGGCCTCAGCCACACCACCCTGATGTCCTCATCCAGCCCAGTGACGACTGAGCTGCCACCGGAAGCCCCCAGGCTCCCAAACCAGACTAAGGGTGGGTGTGAGGGCCTCAGTCACACCCCCCATCGGCACCCAGCCTGGTGATGACTGTGCCACCACCAGAAGCCCCCCAGGCTTCCAAGCTAGGGTGGGGGGCCAAGGTCCTCAGCCACACCCCCGATGTTCTCATTCAGCCCAGTGGCAACTGACCTACTGTCAGAAGCTCCCCAGGCTCCTGAGCCAGAGTAGGGGGAGCTTGTGGGCCTCAGCCACACCCCCTGCCCTCCACAACCAGGCCAGCAAAGGAGCCCCAGCCCCCACCTCCACCTCCATTTTCCTCCCTCCTGCTACTCCCCACTGCTCTGCAACAACATCTTTGAATGTAAAAAATAAATAAATAAATAAATAATATTTAGGATCTGCCAAGTTCCTGGGAAAACTGATTAAGAAGGGTCAATCCTGAAAAATAGCCTAGTAAAATTATTAGATTTTAAAAATTAAGAAAAAATGGTCAGGACTGCTACAAAAACACCTACCTTACTTCACAACAGAACAGCATTTTGAAGAAACTCAGGGCAATAAAGTGTGAGCCTAGAATTTTAAATCTAGCTAAGCTATCTCTGAAGTATCAAGGTTATAGAAAAACAGTTAAAAATGTGTAAGAACTCAGGTAAATCTGTACTCCTGAGCTCCCGAGGAGTCTACTAAAGAACTTGGGAAACTTTGGCAAAAAACTGATCATGAGCATTAAATATATTTAATTATAAATCTAAGACTAAATAGAAGGGACAATGGTGAAAGAATAATTTATATATATATGTTCAGATAAATAACACATCTAAAAAGTGGGAGAAAGAAAACAGAAAAAGGAAAAGTACAAGAAGCATATTGATAATAGATGGGAGTTAAAAAGATATAATTTAAGCTCACCAAACCAAATAGTAGAGGCCGAAGCAATGAAAGAAGGGACTAAGAACATTACAGAAAGTATTAGTATACATCTAACCAATAGAACTAAAATATAAACCTTTCTAAATAATAAAGGAAACATGAAATAGAATTTTTAAAAAGAGGAATGAAGACAGACTCCATAAAGAATGAAACAGTTAATGTTACGTCGCATTGGGTTCTCCAGTAGCAGATGTGAAGAGTCAGTTTGGGGTATAAGATGTTTATTAGGAACAGCGATGCAGGTGAAATGCTTTAGCCACCTCCACGAGGAGCTCTGGAATGAGCATTGGGTAATGAACATCAGAGCTGTGCCACCTAGAGTCAAAAAGGCTGGTCTTTCTTCCCTTCCCTGTCTTCCCAGTCCCCAGGTGTGAGCTGCCTTGGGAAGGTGTAACTTCAGGCAAGGCGGCTCTCAGCATGTGAGGAATGCTCTGAAAGGGACTGGAAGGTTAATAAGTCCTTCTTCAAAGGGGCATCTGGTTACACACCTCCCCATTTATTACACTAAATATGATATAAAATAATATGAGAAAGTTGAGACCAAACATGTCAGGACATTACTAAATGTAAATGTGCTTAACTTAGTGAAAGAGAAAAAAAATTTCAAATTGCTCATGAAACAAATTGCAACTCTATAATTTACAGTCATGTGCCACATAATGGCATTCTTTCTTTTCTTTTCTTTTTTTTTTTTTTTTTTCCCTTTTTGTTTTTTTTTGTGTCCAGCAACGGATCGCAACCCTCAGTGTTGCGCCTGTACCAGACCGGGACCGGCAACGGGATCGCAACCCTCGGCGTTGCTCCCGCACCTCGCTCAGCCAGTGAGCGGGAACCGATCTGTATGTGGGATCCGAACCCTCGGCGGGAGTGCCACTGCGCTCCCAAGTGGCGCACTGTAGCAGTGCGCCACCAGGCCGGCCCACATAATGGCATTCTAACTAATGATGAACCACATATACCACGGCAGTCCCATAAAATTGTGGTGGAACTGAGAAATTCCTATCTCCTAGTGACACCTTAGCCATTGTAATGTAGTGTATGTAGTACATTACTCACGTAGGAGCAATAGACTATACCAGATAGCCTAGGAATATGCTATATACCTTATAGCCTAGGTATATGCTAGGTGTAGTATAGGCTATACTATCTAGGTTCGTGTAAGTACACTCTATGAGGGTACTTCAGAAAGTTCATGGAAAGATTTGTATCATCTTTTAATTCCATTTTTTCCACAAACTTTTTGAAGTACTCTCATATGACGTTCACTCAAGGATGAATGGCCTAAGGACACATTTCTTGGAACATATCCTTGTCATTAAGCAACACATGACTGTGTGTTAGAAACATGTCCCAAACAAAGTGATTCAGAAAGAAAAAACATTAAGGGAAAAGCAAAGTACACTGGGTAAGCTGAAACAATAGGAAAACAGGAGTGATGTTCCTGATTTCAGAGAAGGCAGAATTTAGTTCAAAAAGCTTTAAATATGACACAAAAGGATGCTTACTAATGTTAATGAAAACAATTCAAAATGTAGACACAACAGTTATTAATATAAATAACACAGCAACCACCTTTATAAAGCAGAAACCCTACTTGATGCAAAAAGAAATAAAGAAAAAATAGGAGACTGTACACCTCTCTCAGGTCAAGATCAGGTGCACCTGAAATGTGTGTTTGATCTATTATCTGAGAATATTGGAGTCTGCTTTAGAAAACGAGTAACAGATTGGATTGATGAAACTCATAAGATGTGTTAAGTACAGATACAGTAAGTTGGTAACCTGTTGTATTAATCTGCTTCTGTTGCTTAAAACAAAATACCTGGAGCTGGGTAATTTATAAGAAAATGAAATTTATTGCTTACAGTTTTGGAGGCTGGGAAGTCCAAAGTCCAAGGAACACATCTGACGAGGGTCTTCTTTAGTGGTGGCTTTACAGCAATGCAGGGGTCTCACATGGCAGAAAATGGCAGAGCAGAGAGAGAGACTCTCATGTGCTCTCCTTTTAAAGACTTCAGAACCATGCCCCTGACCACCACCATTAATCCATTCACTATGGCCTGGTCCTACAATCTAATCACCTTTTCAAGGCTCCACCTTTCAATTACCATAGCAGGATTTCCCACCCTCAACAGTAACTGGGGTAATTAAGCTTCTAATATATGAACTCTGGGGGACACAATTCAATCAATTCACAGCATTCCACAACTGGCCCCCAAAGTTTAGTTCCTTCTCACAGGCAAATATATTAATTCCATCCTCCAAACCTTAACTTGTTTCAACTCAAAAGTCCACAGTTCAAAATCCCATCTGTATCCCAAAATTAGTAGACAGAAAGAAATAATCAAGATCAGGGCAGAACTAAATGAAATAAAGACCTCCAAAACAATACAAAAGTTCAATGAAATAAACAGTTGGGTTTTTGAGAAGATAAATAAAATAGACAAACCATTAGCTAGGTTCACAAAAAAGAAGAGAGAAGATCCAAATAACAAGTCAAAAATGGAAAGGGAGATGTTACAACCAATACCACAGAAATACATAGAATCATTAGAGATTATTACAAACAATTGTACATCAACAAAAATGAAAACCTGGAGGAAATGGATAAAAGATTCTGGACACATACAAACCACCAGGACTGAACAAAGAAGAAATGAAGAACATGAACAGACTGATAACAAGCAATGAGATTGAAGCAGTAATCAGAAATCTTCCAACAAAGAAAATCTCAGGACTGGATGGCTTTATAGCTGCATTCTATCAAACCTTTAAAGAAAAATCAATACCACTTCTCTTCAAACTTTTCCAAAAAATTGAAACAGAAACCATTCTCCCAAGCTCATTCTATGAGGCCAGCATCACCCTGATACCAAAGCCAGATAAAGATACAACAAAAAGGAAAACTACAGGCCAATATCCTTGATGAACATAGATGCAAAAATCCTCAACATAATGCTAGCAATCAGATTACAGTAACACATCAAAAAAATTATACACCATGATCAAGTGGGATTCATTCCAGGGATGCAAGGTTGGTTCAACACATGCAAGCCTATAAATGTGATACATCACATCAACAAAACCAGGGACAAAAACCACACAATTGTCTCAATTGATGCAGAAGAGGCATTCAACAAAATTCAACATCTCTTCATGATTAAGACTCTCAGCAAATTAGGTATAGAAGGAAATCATCTCAATATAATAAAAGCCATTTATGACAAACCAATCATCAATATCATCCTGAATGGGGAAAAGCTGAAAGCTTTTCCCTTAAGAACAGGAACAAGATAAGGACTCCCACTCTCACCACTCTTGTTTAACACAGTATTGGAAGTACTAGCCAGAGCAATCCAGCAATAGAAAGAAATAAAGGGCATCAAGATTGGAGAGGACGAGGGCAAACTGTCCCTGTTTGCTGATGACATGATCTTATATATAGAAAAAGCTACAGACTCTACCAAAAAACCCTTACAGCTGATTAACAAATTCAATAATGTTGC
The DNA here is from genome assembly GCF_000696425.1 of Galeopterus variegatus. Taxonomy (NCBI): domain Eukaryota; kingdom Metazoa; phylum Chordata; class Mammalia; order Dermoptera; family Cynocephalidae; genus Galeopterus; species Galeopterus variegatus. Next base: position 367,375 of record NW_007727443.1, read on the forward strand.
AGCATACAAAATTAACACTCCCAAAACAAGTGTTTTTATACTTCAATAACAAACTAGCAGAAAATGAAATCAAGAAAGCAAGCCCATTTACAATAGTTACCAAAAAGTAAAATACATAGGTATCAACTTAACCAAAGAGCTGAAAAATCTCTACAACAAGAACTACAAAACACTACTGAAAGAAATTAAACAGGACACAAAAAAGTGGAAAGACATACCATGCTCTTGGATGGGATGAATTAACATCATGAAAATGTCCATTCTACCTAAAGCAATCTACAGATTCAATGCAATCCCCATCAAAATATCAATGACATTCTTCACAGAAATAGAAAAAAAACCAATCCAAACATTTATATGGAACAACAAAAGACCCAGAAGAGCCAAAGCAATCCTAAGCAATAAATAAATAAATAAAGCCAGAGTCATAACACTACCTGACTTCAAATTATATTACAAAGCTATTGTAACCAAAACAACATGGTCCTGGCATAAAAACAGACACTTGGATCAATGGAACAGAATAGAAAACCCAGGAATCAACCCATGTATTTACAGCCAACTGATCTTTTTTTTTTTTTTCCTTTTTGTCTTTTTTCATGACCGGAAACGGATTGCAACCCTCAGTGTCGTGCCCGTACCGGACCGGGACCGGCCACGAGATCGCAACCCTCGGTGTTGCTCCCGCCCCTCGCCCAGCCAGCGAGCGGCCGGTCTGTACGTAGGATCCGAACCCTCGGCGGGAGCACCACCACGCTTCCCAAGCGGCGCACTACAGCAGTGCGCCACCGGGCCGGCCTAACAGCCAACTGATCTTTGACAAAGTCATCAAGAACATACATTGGGGAAAAGACTGCCTCTTTAATAAATGTGCTGGGAAAATTGGACATCCATATCCAGGAGAATGAAACTGGATCTGTACTTCTCACCATATACAAAAGCCAACTCACAATGGATTAAAGACTTAAATATAAGACCTGGAACCATAAAATTACTAAAGGAAAATATAGGGGAAACACTCCAGGTAATAGGACTGGGCAAAGACTTTATGAATGAGATCCCAAAAGCACAAGCAACAACAACAACAACAAAATAATGGGATTATATCAAACTAAAAAGCTTCTGCACAGCAAAGGAAACAATCAACAGAGTGGAAAGACAACCTACAGAATGAGAGAAAATATTTGCAAACTATAGATCTGATAAGAGATTAATATCCAGAATACACAAAGAACTCAAACAGCTATACAGTAAAAAACCCAAATAATCCAATTAAAAAATGGGCAAAGGAGATGAATAGACCTTTTTCAAAGTAAGACATACAAATGGCTAACAGGTACATGAAAAAATGCTCAGCATCACTAGTCAGAAAAATGCAAATCAAAACCACATCTCACCCCAGTCAGACTGGCCATTATTAAAAAGAGCAAGAATAACAAATGCTGGCAACGATGCAGGGAAAGGGGAGCCCTCCTACACTGTTGGTGGGACTGTAAACTAGTATAGACATTATGGAAAACAGTATGGAGGTTTCTCAAACAACTACAGATAGAGCTACCATATGATCCAGCAATCCCACTGCTGGGTATACACCCAGAGGAATGGAAATCATCATGTGGATGATCCCATGTTCCTTGCAGCTCTATTTACAATAGCCAAAATATGGAACCAATGTAAGTGTCCATCAATGGATGAGTGACAAAGAAAATGTGGTGTGTGTGTATATATATGTGTGTGTGTGTGTGTGTGTGTGTGTGTGTGTACTGGAACACTACTCAGCCATAAAAAAGAATGAAATTCTGCCATTTGCAGCAACATGGATGAGTCTAGAGAAAATTATGTTAAGTGAAACAAGCCAGACAAAGAAACAGAAATACTGCATGTTCTCACTCATAACTGGCTGCTAGGAAGTAAGTTAGTGGGGGAGGGAAGGAGGGAAGAAGGAAGGAATGAAGGAAAGAAAGAAAGAAAAGACCACAACAATAAGTTGAACTTCCAGAAGGAGAGAACAAACCTCAGGGTGCTAGAGATGGGGGGTGGGGAGGGAGCAGATTTGGGAAGTGACAGGTTGGGCAAAGGGCATAAAGAAATATCACGATTTGTAACAATGAACATGCTAATAAATTTAAAATATATCCCATCTGTGAAATCAAAACAAATTATCTACTTTCAAGATACAATGGTGGGACAAGCATAGGGTACATATTCCCATTCAAAAGGGAGAAATAGGCCAAAAGAAAGGTGTAACAGGTCTTAGACAAGTCTGAAACCCAGCAGGGCAGGCATTAAATCTCAAAGCTGGCGAGTCATGTACCTTGAGTCCATGTTTGATGTCCTCTGCATGCTGGCGTGGGGGTTGGGTCCCCAAGTCCTCAGACAGCTCTGCACCTGCAGCTTTCCTGGTTTGAGACCATGCTGGTAGCTCTTGCAGGCTGGCATTGCATGCTGGTATTTGTTCCAAAATTCTGGGGTCTTTGTGGTGGTCCCTCTCTCATGGCTCCACCAGGCATGGCCTTGGTGGGGTTTTTCTGCTGCAACTCTGACCCCAAGTTTCTGTTCAGCATTGCTCTAGCAAAGGTTGTCTATAGTAACTCCACGCCTGCAACAGATCTCTTCCTGGGCCCCATACCTTTCTGTATACACTTCGAATCGGGGTGGAGGCTCCCAAGCCTTCAGAGCTCTGACAGTCTGTGAGCCTGCAAACCTAACACTACATGGACGCCGCCAAGGCTTCTGGCCTGTGTTTTCCGAAGCTGCGGGTCCAGCTGCACCTGGGGCCAATTTAGCGCTATCTGGAGCAGCCAAAACAGCCCGGTTGCTGGTGCTGGAAGCAGCTTCCTGAGCTGGCCCTGAGCAGTGAGCCTGTGGAGGGTGCCTCAGGCCTATTCCCCAAAACCATTCAGCCACTCATTCAGCCCATATGTGCTCACCACCTGAAGTCCTCATGTTTAGCAGGTGTAGGGGATTGAGTTATGTCCTCCCCAAACTCACTGAAGCTTGAATTGTGTCCCCCAAGTTTTATGTATTAGAAACTTAGCCCCCATTGTGACTGTTAAGAGGGTGGGAAATCCTATTATGGTAATTGAAAGGTGGAGCCTTGAAGAGGTGATTGGATTGCAGGACCATGCAGTAGTGAATGAATTAAAAATGGTGGTCAGGGGCGTGGTTCTGAGGGCTTTAAAAGAAGGGGAGAGTCTGTCTCTCTCTCTGCTTCCACCATCTTGCAATGTGAGACCCCTGGGTCACTGTCACCACCACCAGATGGACTTTTGACTTCTCAGCCTCAGAAGCTGTAAGCAAATAAATTTAATTTTCTTTGTAAATTACCCAGTTCCATGTATTTTGTTATAGCAACATAAACGGAATAATACAGCAGGTTAAGTAGTGAACTACAGCTGTGCCCAACATACCTACCCCTGTGTCTCTCCCCTAGACAAAGTATACGTTTGGTGCAGGCACCTTCTGTTTATGGACCCCTTGCTGAAATTCTGTCTTCGTTCCTCATCAGCATACCACCGGTGGGAAGGGCTGACGCAACAGAGAGGGACCAGACAAGAGCATGACATAACCCAGCAGTCAGTTGAGTGCTCTTTCTACCTGGCTTACAGCCTCTCCTAAGTGTGTTAACCTGCCCCTGCTCTCTCCCCTTGCCTCTTGCTGTGTATTTTTTAAAAAATTTATTTTATTTATTGAATCAAAATTGATTATACATATTTTGGGGGATGAACATTGAAATATGTTGATCAAATCGATATTACTAGTATATATATGTTACACATCATACTTATTCTTTATGCCCCTTGTCCAATCTCTCCCTAACCCCCTCTCCCTCCTCCTCCCCCCCGATAAACCTAGATTTCTTCTCTCCTTCTGAAAGAGTAATATTTACTCTGTTGATTTGTCACCTAGATGATCTGTCCAATGCTGAGAGATGTGATTGGGTCCCCCCAATATTATCATAGAGCAGATGCTTCTTCTGTCACTCTGAAATGGACTTTGTGGAAAGAGACATCCTCTTCTTTGTCTCTGCTGGTGACTCTCCTTGTGTGAATGCACTCCAGTGGCTGGCAGACCATCTGCATGGTGGTTGTGGTGTCTAGTCGCTTTCGCGGCAGCCATGCTTAATGTGGAGGCTGTGGTGGGCCACCCACATGGAAGTGCTCTTTTTGGTATGCTCCTTGGTATTGGCAGTATGCCTGGTTGTGGGGTGTATATGGTCCCCTTCTCCATGCCTCAGGTCACCAAGTGAGATCCAAGGAGCTGGCTCAGTGTGCCTGGTTGGGGGAGGGGGGTCCAGGTTGGGGGAGTGGGGTCCAGTCCCCTTCTCCATGCCCCAGGTCCCTGGGTGGGCCCTGAGGCACTGGCACGCTGTGCCTGGTTGAGGGAGGGCAGTCTGGTACCCTTCTCCATACCCCGAGTCCCCGGGTGGGCCCTGAGGCACTGGCATGGTGTGCCTGGTTGTGGGAGGGTGGTCCTTCTCCATGCCTCGGGTCCCCAGGCAGGCCCCAAGGTGCTGGTGCAGTGTGTCTGGTTGTGTGGGAGAGAGGTCCAGTCTCCTTCTCCATACCTTGGGTCCCCGGGTGAGCCCCAAGGCACTGGCATGGTGTGCCTGGTTGTGGGAGGGCAGTCTGGTCCCCTTATCCATGCCCTGGATCCCTGGGTGGGCCCTGAGGCACTGGTGCAGTGTGCCTGGTTGTGGGAGAGAGGTCTGGTCCCCTTCTCCATGCCCTGGGTCCCTGGGCAGGCCCCAAGATGCTGGCATGGTGTGCCTGGTTGTGGGAGAGAGGTCTGGTCCCCGGATCCATACCTCAGGTCACTGGGAGGGCCCCGAGGCACCAGCTTGGTGTGCCTGGTTGTGGGAGAGAAGTCTGGTCCTCTTCTCCATGCCTCGGGTCCCTGGGCGGGCTCCGAGGTGCTGGCTAGGTGTGCCTGGTTGTGGGAGAGAGGTCGGTCCCCTTCTCCTTGCCTCAGTTCCCCAGGCTGGCACCGAGGTGCTGGCACAGTTTGCCTGGAAGTGGGAGTGGGGTCCAGTCACCGGATCCAAGCCTCCAGTTCCCAGGCAGGCCCCAAGGTGCTGGTGGTGTGCCTGGGCCAGAACTAATTTTTTGTCCTTTGTTTCTAACATGGGGGAACTTCCTGTGGGAACCAGTACTTGAGCTGTGTGGTTGTATAAATTGCTACTTTGCTGCTGTTTCCCTAGGGAAGGCTTTTTGTGCAGCTCAGAGTTTAATGGTTGACCTTATAGGTACTTCCAGCTCTCCAGAGACCTGGTGGATCTGTGTTCTGTAGAATCTCTGATCTGGGCCTGAGCTTTTTCATCATACTGCACCCCCTGCAGTTCTATAATCCTGACCATTCTCCTCTGAGTGGTCCTGTGCTGAATGGGGCGCAGATCGGCTGTCCTTGCTGTGCCCCAGTGTTCTCCTGGTGGGCACGTCTCCCCCACCATCCGTGCTCCAAACACTTCCCATGGGACAGGTTGTGCACCAGTCCCTTGCAATGACTCACCGGTCTCTGAAGGCTCCCTTTTTTCAGTTGTTCTGGCTCCTTGCTCCTTTGTGGGTCCACATGAAACCTATTCGTGGTCTTGCTGTCCTGGGGGCCACCAAGGCCCTCTTCTCTCCTGCTGCCTCCAAGTAACTCCATCTGAAGGGCACAGCTGCAGCTTCTGCCGGCTCCTGCTCCATGCGCTCATCAGATTAAGCCTTAAAGCATCTGCGGCCCAAAATGCTCAGAGTAGCTTTTTCTTTCTCTCATCGTGGCTTCTCCCACCTTCATGAACTCCGTAGGTCACTCCTCCTCTTTCCCTGAGTTCCAGCAGCCCCAGCTTGTCTGATGTTACATTTTTATAGTTGTAAATTGGTTGATTTGTGGGAAAGAGTGATGCTGGGAACCATCTATTCTGCCATCTTGACTGGAACCAGTCTTAAATTGACTTAATAAGCTACGTGATTCAAGCATCTTATTTTGCTCTATGAGCCTTTCTGTCCCATGGCTCTGGAAGAGCTTTCCAGGTAGGCACCTGGGAGGATACCTCTGCATCTAGGTGGTTTACACACCACAGGACCAAAATAAATAAGAACATAGAAGACCTAAATAACAAAAGCAATAAAGTAAATCTTCAGGGTATATTTTGGACTTTATACAGTGATAATAGGGAAAATATATTCTTCTCAAGTGCATATGGAATAGTTGCAAAATTGACCATTTATTAGATCACAAAGAAAGCATCAGTAAGTTCTATAAATTAGAAATGATACAAACCATACTCTTTGATAACAATGCAGTAAAAGTAGAAATTAGGAAGAAAATCTAAATTAAAAACTCTATCAAACAGCTCTTGGAGGAAAAGGGAAATGCAAATCTAAATTATGTGATTTCCAATAATAATAATAATAATAATAATAATAATAATAAATACCATATGTCAGAATATACAGGATACATTTAAAAAGTAATCAGAGAAAATTTATAGCCTAATATGTATGTCAATATAAACAAAAGAATGAAAGTGTATGAGTTATATCAGGGAGAAAACAGGAAAATAATGGAATGAGTAAACAAACAAAAAAAGCTAATTGTTTTTAAATATTAACAAAATAGTTTACCTAATTGAGAAAAAAAGAAGAAAGTACAACTGTATGAAAAAAGAAATGACAAAATGAAATTAAGCGATAAAAGAGAGGAAATCTTTAAAAATCATAAGATTACTTTGTACAACTCTATGAAAATAAATTTGAAAGCCTCAATGAAATAGGGATCCCAGTAGAGATAGAAAGCTTAAACTGATTAATTTCCATTAAAGAAATAGACAACTTTATCAAGGAACAACCTCACAAGTAAGCACCAGGCCTGGATAATTTCACAGGGGTTTAACAAACCTTTGCAGACCAGATAGTTCTGTTGCTGTATAAATTGTTCCAGTGCCTGGAAAATGAAGGAAATTTTCCAAATTCTTTTTAACAACTGTCAAGGACATTATTGAAAAAATTGGAGAAAGCTGCATGTGAGCTGTATGTTCCATAATGGCATTGTATCAATGCAACATTTCTTGAAGATGATAATTGTGTTGTGTAGAAGAATGTCCTTGTTTTTAGAAGAATAGTGCTGAAGTGTTAAGGGGTAAAAGGAAATACACTAAATGTATGGTTCCCCCCCCCCCAACCAGTTCTCTAACTCTCCAGACACCAAGTACGTGTCCTAAAATTCAATTGTGACACTAACTACCCGGAATTAGTGCAGGCCCCACAGGCTAAGGGCTCAGTCCCACAAGGATATCCCTCTCACTTCAGATGCCAATCACAAATAGTGGGTCCCCAGGTTACCCACACTTCTGTCCAACTTGGCTACAAATCAAAGGTTCTCATGACCTCCTCCTCAGGTTTGATAATTTGCTATGGTGGCTTACAGAGCTCAGGGAAACACTTACTTACATTTACTAGCTTGTTATAAAGGACACGATAAAGGGTACTGATAAACAGTCAGATGAAGAGGTACATAGGGCAAGGTCTGGAAGGTTCTCATGTGTGGGAGCTTCTGTCCCTGTGGAGTTGGGGTGCACCCCCATGGGATGTGTTTACCAAACCAGAAGCTCTCTGAGCTGTACTTTGGGGATTTTTATCGAGGCTTCATCAAATCAGCATGATTGATTATTAATTAACTCAATCTCCATTTCCTCTCCCCTCCATGGAGGATGAGGGTGGAGCTGAAATTTCCAAGTCTCTAATCATGGTTTGGTCTTTCTGGTGACCAGTCCCCATCCAGGAACCCACCAAGGGTCACCTCATTAGAACAAAAGATGCTCCTGTCACCCAGAAAATTCCAAGGGATTTAAAAGCTTTATGTAGGACGTTTCTATCACCCCTATCACAAAATTATAAGGGTTTTAAGAGCTGTGTCAGGAATCAGGATCAAAGATTAAATATTTGAACAAAAGATAGCACCCCTATAACTCAGGTGTTTTAGGAGTTCTGTGTCAGAAACCAGAGGCAGAGACCAAATATATATATATATATTTTTTTTAATTCTGTCACAAGGGGTTGAAATGTCATGATGTTTGCAAATTATTCTCAAATGATAAGGTAAAAAAACCTCCGTATGTGTACACACATCGACATAGAAAGTGAAAAACTAATGTTTCAAAATCTTAATGATTGACAAACATAGGAGAAGGGTATATGGGTGTACATTATATTATACTTTCAAATGTATTGCAAGAAATTTCTGTCTTAAAATTCTTTTAGAAGAATATGAGAGACAATGGAAAGGATAAACGAAGCCAACTATTTGTTCTTTGCCAACATTGACAGGATTGACAGCCTTCCCCAGTGAGATTGATTGAGAAAGAGAAACAAAGAAAAAATTACCAGTGTCAGGAGTGAAAAGAGGTGCGTGACCACAGAGAGTGAGGGAATATTGTATTTGCTTCCTGCAAATAAGAAAATTCAGATGAAATGGAAAAATTAGATACTCCAATAATTAGAGATTCCATCTTTAAAAAAAGCAGACTGTTGGGATTTTGATTGGAATTTCATTGAATCTTTAAGTCTATTTTGGGAGAATTGACATCTTTACTATGTTGAGCTTTTTAATTCCTGAGCAAGATATTCATTTATTTAGAGCTTCTATAATGTTTCTCAAGAAGATCTTAGAATGTTCCCAGTACAGTTCTTGCATGTATTTGTTATATGGACCAGAGCTGAAATTTCAGGGAGGGTCCCCAATAAAGAGAAGGTGCCTGGAGCCAAGACACACACTTAATCTAGAGATACAGAGACATGTATATCACCAGTTGGTCTGCTGAACAACATGGGTTTTATCTGCATTTCTGAGGCAGAGTACATATGAGACCAGATTGGGACAATAAAGAGTTCCAAAAGGTAACCAATTTAGGGATGTCATCAGAGAGGTAGCATGATCCATACTACACCATGGCTTAACTGTGAAAGGCAAAACCATGGGGCCATTAGAATGTAATATAAGACAGGGTTTCTTAACCTTAACTCTATTGATATTTGGGGCTGGACAATTCTTTTTTGTGAGGGACTGTCCTGTGCATTGTAGAGTGTCTAGCAGCATTTCTGGCCTCTACCTTATAGATTCCAGTAGCACCCAGTTCTGACAACCAAAAACATCTCCAGACATTGCTAAATTTACCCTGGGGAAGGGGGAATTCCCCCCAGTTGAGAACCACTGATAAGTGGAATATCTTTATAATTTCAGTGTAGGGAGAATTGTTTAGTAGATCACAAAAAATCATAAAGGAAAAGACTGATAAAATTGACTATTGTCAAAATTAGTAACTTTTTCCAGCGATATATCAACTGAATAATATATTATGACCAAGTGGAACTTGTCTCAAGAATGCAAGGCTGGTTCAGCATTGAAAAATCAATCAATATTATCCATCAAACCAACAAACTTAACAAGAAAAAACATATTATCATATCATTAAATACAAAAAGAAGCATTTGACAGAATTCAACATCTATTTATGAAAAAAAAAACTCCCTGCAAAATAGGAATAGAAAAAAACAAAAACAATCCACAATTAACATCATACTTCATGGTAAAAACAGAATACTTTTCCTTTGGTTTGGGAACAAGGATGTCCACTCTCACCACTTTTATTCACCATCATATTGGAGGTCCTAGCTAGAGCAATAAGGCAAGAAAAAGAAATGAAAGTCAGACAGACTAAAAAGAAGGAAATAAGTCTGTCTTTATTGCCATGTCACATGATTATCTATGTAGAGCATTCCGAATAACTAATCTAATAAAAAAAAATGCTACTAGAACAAAAAGTAAGTTCAGCAAGGTTGTGAAATACAAGGTTAGTACACAAGAATCAATTGTATTTTTATATACTAGCAATGAACAACCAGAAATAGAACATTTTAAAAGTACTATTTGCAAAGGAACTAAAAACAGTCAGAAAACAATTCACAAATGGCAATAGTAATTCCTTACCTATCAATAATTATTTTAAATGTAAATGAATTAAAGTCTCCAATGAAAAGACACAGAGTGGCTAAATGGACTTTAAAAACCAAGCTGCCTACAAGAGACTCAGTTTTGGCTCAAGGAGACAAAGAGGCTGAAAGTGAAGGGATGGAAAAAATTATTCCATGCAAATAGTAACTAAAAGAGAACAGAGGTGGCTATACTTATATCAAACAAAAAAGACTTGCAGTAAAAATGTGTCACAGGAGGGCCGGCCCCGTGGCTCACTTGGGAGAGTGCGGCACTGGTAGTGCTGAGGCCACGGGTTCAGATCCTATGTGGGGGTGGTGGGTGTGCTCACTGGCTGAGCATGGTGCGGAACACACCGTGCTGAGGGTTGCCATCCCCTTACCGGTCCAAAAAAAAAAAAATCTGTCACAGGAGACAAAGAAGGGCACTATATAATGCAGAAGGGGTCAATTCATCAAGAGGATGTAACAATTGTGAATATGTATATATGCAACATTGAAACACCCAAATATATAAGGCAGATAGAACAGAACAGAAGGGAGACACAGCAATAGAGTAACAGTAGGGAACTTCAAAACCTCACTTTCAGCAGCAGATCATTCAGACAGAAAATCAATAAGGGAACAGTGGACTTGAATAACACTACAGAACAAATGGGTTTAGCAGACATATAAAGAACATTTCATCGAACAGCAGATTCTCTTCAAGAGCACACAGAACATTCTACAGGATAGATCATATGTTCGGACACAAAACAAGTCTTACAAATTTAAGAAGACCGAAATAATCTCAAGTATCTTTTCTGACCACAATGGTGTAAAACTAGAAATCAATAGCAGAAGGAATTTTGGAAAATTCACAAGTAGCGGAAATTAACAAACTCCCGAACAACTAATGGGTCAAGGAAGAAATCAAAAGGAACATAAAAAGTCTCTTGAGATAAATGAAACTGAAGACACAGCTCACCAAAACTTATGGGATGCAGCAAAAGCTGTTCTAATAGGGAAGTTTAGAACAATAAATGCCTCTATTATGAAACAAGAAAAATCTCAAGTAAATAACCTAACGTCAGCCTCAAGGAACTAAAAAAAAAAAAAAAAAAAAAAAAAAAAAAAAACTAAGCCAAAATTCAGGAGAAGGAAGGAAATAATAAAGATTAAAGCAGGAATAAATGAAATAGAGACTAGAAAGACAATGGAAAACATCACCATAACTAAGAGTTGGGTTTTTTTTGAAAAGATAAACAAAATGGACAAACCTATAGCTAGACTAACCAAGTAAAAAGAAGACTCAAATAAATAACATTATAAACAAGAATTACAACTGATACCCCAGAAATACAAAATATCATAAGAAACTACTATGTGAACAAACTGGAAAACCTAGAAAAAATGGATAAATTCCTAGAAACATACAACCTATCAAGACTTAATCATAAAGAAATAGAAAATCTGAATGGGCCAATAGTGAATAAGGAGATTGAATCAGTAATCAAAATCCTTCCAGAAAAGAAAAGCACAGGACAAGATGTCTTTACTGTAGAATTCTACCAAACATTTAAAGAATTAATGCCAATCCTTCTGACTCTTCCAAAAAAATTGAAGAGGGAACACTTTCAAACTCATTTTATGAAGCCAGCATCACCCTGTTACAAGGACACTTTTTTTCTGTGTGTGTGTGTGTCTGGCTGGTATGTGGATCTGAACTCTTGACCTTAGTGGAGGACACTTAAAGAAAAGAAAATTACAGGCCAAATCTCTGATAAACACAGATGGAAAAATCCTCAACAAAATACTAGTAAGCTGAATTCAACAGCCCACCAAAACGATCATTCACCAGGATAAAAAGAGATTTATTCTGAGATGCAAGGATAGCTCAAACATATGCAAATTAATAAATGTGATACATCACACCAGCAAAATACAAAAATGGTATGATTATCTCAATAGATGCAGAAAAACATTTAATGAAATTCAACACCCCTTCATCATAAAAACTCTCAACAAATTAGGTATAGAAGAAAAGTACCTCAACACAATAAAGGCTGACAAACCCAGCTGACATCATACTAAATAGGGGAGAGCTGAAAGCTTTTCCTCTAAGATATGGAACAAGACAAGGATGCTCACTCTTTCCACTCTTACTCAACATAATACTGGAAGTGCTAGCCAGAGCAATTAGGCAAGAGAAAGAAATAAAGGGCATCCAAATTGGAAAAGAAATCAAATTGTCCCTGTTTGCAGATGATATGATCCTATGTATATAAAAACCTAAAGACTCCAGCGAAAAATTCTTAGAACTGATAAATAAATTCAGTAAAGTTGCAGGATACAAAATCAACACACAAAAATCAGTAACATTTCTATACACCAACAATGAACTAGCTGAAAAACAAATCAAGTAAGTAATCCCATTTACAATAACTGGGAAAAAATACCTGGGAATGAATTTAACGAAAGAGGTGAAAAAATCTCTTCAATGAAAAGTACAAAACACTGATGAAAGAAATTAAAGACGACAGACAGTATTACCCAAAGCAATCTACAGAACCAATGCAATCCCTGTCAAAATACCAATGACATTCTTCACAGAAATAGAAAGAAGAATCTTAAAATTTGTATAGAACCACAAAAGACCCCATATAGCCAAAGCAATCTGAAATAAAAGGAACAAAGTTGGAGGCCTCACACTACCTGATTTCAAAATATGTTATAAAGCTATAGTGACCAAAACAGCATGGTACTGGCATAAAAACAGAGGAATAGATGAATGGAACAGAACAGAGAGCCCAGGCCCAGAAATAAACCCACACACTTACAGCCAATTGATTTTGGACAAAGGAGCCAAAAATGTTCATTGGGGAAAACACAGCCCCTTCAATGAATGGTGCTGGGAAAACTGGATGTCCACATGCAGAAGATTGAAAGCTGATCTCTTTCTCTCACCATACACAAAAGTCAACTCCAAATGGATCAAAGACCTAAATTTAAGACCCAAAACTATGAAACTACTAGAAGAAAACATAGGGGAAACTACATGAAATGGGAGTGAGCAGAACTTTTTTGAACAAGACTACAAAGGCACAGGCAACTAAAGCAAAAATACACAAATGGGACTACATCGAACTGAAAAGCTTCTGCACAGCAAGGGACACTGTCAACAAAGTGAAGGGACAATGTACAGAATGGGAGAAAGTGTTTGCAAACCACACATCAGACAAGGATATTTCCGAATATCAGACTATGTAAGGAACTCAAACAACTCAACAGAAAAAAAACACAAATAACCCAATCAAAAAATGGTTAAAGGACCTGAACAGACATTTTTCAAAAGAACACATACAAATAGCCAACAAGCACATGAAAAAGTGATCAACATCACTAATCAGGGAAATTCAAATTAAAACCACAATGAGATATCATATTACTCCAGTTAAAATAGTTGTTATCAAAAAGACAAAATAAATAAATAAATAAACACAACAAATTCTGGTGAAGATGTGGAGAAAATTGAACTCTTGTACACTGTTGGTGGGACTGTAAGTGGTACAGCCATTACGGAAAACAGTATAAAGTTTCCTCAAAAAACTGAAAATAGAACTACCTTATGGTCCAGCAATCCCATAGCTGGGTATTTACCCAGAGGAAAGGAAATGAGCACACCAAGGAGATATCTGCACCCCCATGTTTACTGCAGCACTGTTCACGCGAGCCAAGATATGGAACCAACCCAGGTGTCCATCAGCAGATGAGTGGATAAAGAAAATGTGGTGTATATACATAACGATTACTATTCAGTCTTTAAAAAAGAAGGAAAGCCTGTGATTTGCAGCAACATGGATGAGCCTGGAAGACATTATGTTCAGTGAAATAAGTCAGGCACAGAAAGATAAATACTGCATGTTCTTACTCCTATACGGGAGCTAAAAAAAAAAGCTGAATTTATAGAACTAGAGAGTAGAATTGTTGTTATTAGCAGCTGGGAAGGAGAGGGGAAGGGAGGAGGAGGAGAGGTTGGTTAACTGGTATAAAGTCACAGCTACATAGGAAAAATAAGTTCTAGTGGTGTACAGTAGTGCTGGGCATCTATAATAGACAATAATTTATTGTGTGTTCTCAAATGGTTAGGACAGAGGAGCTCAAATGCTCTCCCCACAAAGAAAGGATAAATTTTTGTGATGATGGATGTGCTGATTACCCTGATTTCATCATAACACATTGTTTGCATGTATTGAAATATAACTTTGTACCCCATAAATATGAACAATTAATGCATGTCAATTAAAACATTTTTAAAAATCCAAACCTTCCAGAGGTTCTGTCTCAGTCAGAATGCAAAAGCTTTAAGGCTCTGGTGGGCTGCACCTCCCTGACCCCCATATGCATCCACGTTGGCCTCAGGACCTTTGCACATGCCATTCCCTCTGCCTGGACCACTTCCCTCTCCCACCCTGCTTAAATATTGTCAAGGCTCTCTGCTTTCCTCTTTCGGACCTTTACTAAAAATGTGTCCTCCTTAGTGGGACTCCCTCAGCCTCCCTAAGTAAAACAGCCTGGTCCCCTGCTCCAGCACATACCCGCTTTCTTTCTCCTTCCCTCCTGACTGTTCCCCTCAGCACGATCACCATTTAGTATACTACATTCTTTGTCTGACTTCCCTTTCTAAACTTCAGCTCTACAAGGACAGAGATTTTTGCCACCACCACCCCTGCTATGTCCTCGACACCTACAATAATGCCTGGCACATGGTAGGTGTTCAAAAAGATTTATCAAATTAATAATCTTAAGGTAGATTTTGCAACTCTTGAAAATTTTGAACACAGAAGTGAAACTCCGTCTTTTCTTCACTTGATCTTAGCCCAAAGGCTGAGGAGTGATCATCTTTTCTTAATAAAAATTTTTATTGACGGCCGGCCTGGTGGCGCACTCAGTAGAGTGCGGCGTTTGGGAGCGCGGTGGCGCTCCCGCCGAGGGTTCGGATCCCATATAGAGACCGGTCCACTCACTGGTTGAGCGTGGTGCGGGCGCGACACCGAGGGTTGCAATCCCGTTGCCGGTCGCGGTACGGGCACGACACCGAGTGTTGCGATCTCCTTACCGGTCACGAAAAAAGACAAAAAGGAAAAAAAAAATTTTATTGAGATGAGGTTCACATATCATAAATGAACCACTTAACAGTGAACAACTCCCTGGCATGTAGTACATTCACAATATTGTACAGCCATCACCTCTGTATAATTCCAAAACATTTTCATCACCCCAAAAGGAGATCCTGTCCCCATTAAGCAGTCACTCCTGTCTTTCATCCCCCAGCCTCTGGCAACCAATAATCTGCTTTCTGTCTGTCTGGATCGCCTATTCTGGATATTCATATAAATGTTGTGTATTTCACATATAATGTGTGACCTGCTGTCTTATTTCACTTAGCGTTTTCAAGGTTCATCCACATTGTAGCATGTGTCAATACTACATTTCTTTCTGTGGATGTAATAATTTATTCCATTGTACGCATAAAACACGTTTTGTTTATCCACTCGTCAGTGGATGGACAGACACTTGGGCAGTTTCCACCGTTTGGCTGTCGTGAATAACACTGCTATGAACATCTGTGTGCGAGTATTTCTTCCAGTACCTCTTTTCCATTCTTTGGGAAATCCCTTAATTCTGATGCCACGAATCCACACCGGCTCGTTCACAAACACTTTATCAGGAGTGAGCATTGACTGTATGGTGGAGGAACGCGGGACCTGCTGGCACTGGGCTCAAATTCCAGCTGTGCCACTGGCAATGTGCTCTCAATGGGAGTATAAAAAACCGTAAGGATTAGGTTTCCTCTGTGTAAAGTGCTACCATTTACCCTTACTGGTTACTGGCTTTCTCTTTCCGTTATTACGATTTGAAGGATGATGATCTAATAAAAGTATCCCCTGACCTGGCGTTAACAGTGCTGTGCCACCTGGGCAAAACGTTTCTCCAGCTAGAACGCAGAAAGGAAACCTCACGCGCACCCTCGTCTCATCTCAGCCGGGGGCTGAGAAAACTCCGAGGAGCTCGGCGGGGCCCGCGCGTACTGCGGAAGGTTGGTGTGGCCGGGGCGGCGTCAGGGCTGGGCCGTGGTCCTCACTGCAGGGTCGCCTCCGGTCTGCGGGGGACCCGCCCTGGCTTGCTGTTATTGCACGGTCTGGACACCAGAGGGCGCCATGAGAACAGAGTTTAGCAGGACCGGCGGCGTGGGCTCCCGCGCCAGCCTGTTCGCCTGGGAACCTGCAAGCCCCTGCGAGCCCGCTGCCTGTTTCCAGGGGCGACCCTCCGCAAACAAACGGTAGTTGGCCAGAAATCAGGCCGACTCGAAATAAACGCTCCATTCATTCACTCAAGCCCTACCAGTGGTCCTCCCCCTCCCCCTCCTTTCCTCCCTCCCTCTTCCACTCCCCCCCCTTGACTCCAGGCGATGGAACGTCCGCAGCAGCAGGCAGGGAAGCCTAGTGGTCTCTCGCTACAAGCAACCCCCGGCCTGGGGCTCCCTAGTCCAGAGATGCGTGCGCGGCCGCGCGTCTGTTCAGAAGGACTCCCCTCCCCCACCCCCTCCTCCCTGAGCCTTAGGAAGGAGCAGTGTTATTTTGACCAGGTCATATGGAAGATGAATTTTAAGAAACGCACCCAAGGGATCCGGTCGAGGCCTCAAAACCAGAACTGTATTTCAATTTAACCAGCAGGTGGAGCCAGAGGAGACCCTCAGTTCCTTTCAGCCTGCTTGCAGGGAGCCACAGCTCGCCTTGGAATGTGAGGTCGGGTGGGCCAAGGGTTTTGTTCTTGGGATTATTTTATTCCACAGGGACTAATTCCATGGTTCTAGAACGTCAAAGGTCCAAATTCCTGTATTTTCTAGAGAAAATACTGGAAGCTCAGAGAGGGAGCGACTAGCTTTGTGACAGCTTTAGGAGGGGTGGGTGTGGGATGGAACCCCTGCATCTGGCCATGGTGACAAAAGTGCCTGGCGAGGACAGCAGACCCTCAGGGGTCCACCCCAGAAGTGAAATGGTCCTTCTGAGGCTTCCGCAACGGACAGCTTGGTAAAGAAAGGTGCACAACAGGACGTTAAATGGGGCTTTCTGTCTCAGTTTTCGCTGGAGGCACGAGACACAAGCTGGCAGGGGCAGTCATATTCCAGAGAGAGATGCTGCCTCTGTGGTGGGCTGAATTGTGTCCCCCCAGACTCACATGTTGAAGTCCTAAGCCTAAGTGCCTCAGAGTGTGACTGTGTTTGGAAACAGGATTGTTAAGGAGGAATGAATGAGGTCAGCAGGGTCGGCCCTAATGCAATATGACTGGTGTCCTTGTAAAAGGAAATGAGGACACAGGCTGAGGAAAGACCACGTGAAGACACAGGGAGAGGACAGCCATCCACAAGCCATCAGGCAGACTTCTACCCTCCAGAGCTGTGGGAAAACATTTGTGTGGTTTAGAAATACCCTGTCTGGGGTGTTTGTTCCAGCAACCCCTGCTGACCACAGCACCCCACCTGAGCTTGTTAGGAACGGATTTTCAGCTCTCAAGTGACACCCACCTGCAGCCTCCAGAAGAGGCCCAGCAAGCAGCTGCAAATCAGGAGAAGCTGTCTTTTGAGGAAGTTGTTGGGGTGCTGTGGGCACCCCCTGCTGGGCCTTATGACGGGGTAGACGTGTGCCCTCTTCCCTCCAGCCTAGCTGGGGCGGGGCACTTCTAGAGACCATGTGAAGAATCTGGTATGTGTCCCTGCAGCAGGCAACCCAGGGGACTGGTGTCCGACTATTTTCTTTTCACTATTTGATTCTATTTTATTATTTTCTTACTTAATTCTGAGTACTAGAGCAACATTAATATATTTTTTTAATTGAGATAGAATTCACATAGCATAAGATTCACCCTTTTGAAGTGCACAATTCAGGGGTTGCTAGTACAGCCACAAGTCATGTGACTATCACCACTATCTAAAGCTAGAATATTTTCATCACCCTGGAAGAGGCCCCCCGCTCCTTCCCCATGCTCTGGCAAGCAGTTGTCCACTTCCTGTCTCTATGGCTTTGCATATTCTGGGTATTTCATATGAGCAGAATCATATAATATGTGATCTTTTGTGACTGGCTTTTCCTTGAGTTTCACTCATGTAGAATGGGTTAGTATTTCATTCCTTTTTATGGTGGAATAATATGGATTATTATTATAGTCACTGAATGAGTCTAGCACATTTTGTTGGCCTGTTCATCAGTTGATGGTCATTTGAGTTACTTCCACTTTTTGGCTTTTGTGAATCAGGCTGCTATGATCATTTATATACATGTTTTTGTGTGGACATATGTTTTCATTTCTCTTAGGCATATACATGTAGTAAAATGACTGGGTAACTCTGCGTGTAACTTTTTGAGGGACTGCCAGACTGTTGTACAAAGTGGTCCCCCATTTTATGTTCCTACCAGTAACATACAGAGATTCCAATTTCTCTTCATCTTTGACAACACTTGTTATTGTCTGTCTTTATGTCTTAGCTGTCCTAGTGGGTCTGCGTGGCATCTCATTGTGGTTGTGATTTGCATTTCCCTAATGGCTAACAATGTTGAGCATCTTTTCAGGTGTTTATTGACCATTTGTATATCTTCCTTGGAGAAATATCTATTCAGAGTCTTTCCTAATTTTAAAATTTGGGTTATCTTTTTATGATTGAGTTGTAAGAGTTCCTTATAAATTCTGGATACTAGACCCTTATCAGATTTATAAATATTTTCTCCTATGAGTTATCTTTTCAGTCTCTTGATAATATCTTTTGAGGCACAAATTTTTTTTTTTTTTAGATTTTGGTAAAGTCCAATTTGTATCTTTTTCTTTTTTTTTTTGTCTTTTTTGAGACCATCCGCACCGCGCTCAGCCAGTGAGCGCTGTGAGCGCACCGGTCATCCCTATATAGGATCTGAACCTGCAGTGGGAGGGCTGCTGCGCTCCCAGCACCGCACTCTCCCGAGTGCACCACAGGCTCGGCCCTAATTTGTATCTTTTTCTTTTTTTTTTTGTCTTTTTTGAGACCATCCGCACCGCGCTCAGCCAGTGAGCGCTGTGAGCGCACCGGTCATCCCTATATAGGATCTGAACCTGCAGTGGGAGGGCTGCTGCGCTCCCAGCACCGCACTCTCCCGAGTGCACCACAGGCTCGGCCCTAATTTGTATCTTTTTCTTTGGTTGCTTGCACTTTGGGAGTTGTATCTAGGAAACCATTGCCTAGTCCATGGGCATGAGATTTGCTCCAATGTTTTTTTCTGCAAGTTTTATAGTTTTAGTTTGTATGTTTAGATCTTTCATCCTTTTTGAGCTAATTTTTGTGTGTGGTGTGAGGTAGGGAGCCGACTGCATTCTTTTGTGGGTGGACATGGGTTGTGTCTGCACTGTTGTTGAGAAGGCAGTGCCTGGCTCCCACCTCAGGCATCTGAGGAGCAGGGGCTGGCCGACATGGCCCAGCAGTAGAACAGAGGCTGCAGTGTGGCCAACCTCTCATGGGGATGGGCCCAACATGGACTTTTCTGGATTTTGTTTTTGGCGACCTGAGTGTGCCCCATATATGATAGAGAACTCAGGTGGTGGGGATGTTCCTAGCAGGGGCTCCAAAAGTCCTGGAAGCACCCACCAGAGGGTCTCCCTTAACACCTGACAGACCCACACATTGGTGCCAGCCCTCCCCAGTATGATCAAGTGGGGCTTTCCTACCTTGTCCCTCCCTTCAGAGGCCTTGAGAGACACATCGAGGGGCTGAAGGGCCGATCACAGGCCTGACAGAAGGAGGAAAGAAGCTGGCTGGGTCCTGCCTTCTGCAGCTCAGGCAGGGAGAAGCTCTACCTTTGAATGAAGTTGGGACTTTCTTCCATTGACAGCCCTGAACTGAGGCTGTTTATGTGACCAGCAACTTTTTGTTGTTTAAGAGAGAAAAGCCTCGAACATGGTGCTTAGTGGGCCCAGGTGAGAACAGACAGTTGCCTCATTACTGAATGCAGTGGCTCCTGCCTGCTCAGGGTCCCCAGAAGCTGGAGCTCTGACCCCATGGAGCAGCCCCCTGTTCTGTCTGACAGAGGACGGCTGGGGCTGCATGCTAGAGAAAGACACACGTCTTGTGAGTCACTGTGGGTACAATCCTTTCACTGAGCAAATGTTAATTGAGAGCTTCACTGGGCCTGACTCTGTTCTGGGCACCTGGGTTCAAACGTAAATCACACATGGCCCCTGCCCCTGAGCAGCTCCCAGACAGACCACAGATCATCACATGCCACAAGAGAGAGCTGTCAGGGTGTGGAGGTGGTGGAGGAGGCTCCTAATCCCATCCCTATGAGTCTGGAGCAGTGGTTCTCAAAGCGGGGTTCCAGGCCAGCAGCTGTAGCAACTCTTGGGAAACTCTTAGAAATGTAGATTCTCAGGTGCTGCCCAGACCTGCTGAATCAGAAACTCCATGGGTGGGTCCCAGCAATCTGTTATTTTTTTAAGTTGAGGTGAAATTCACATGACATAAAATTATCCATTTTAAAGTCTACAATTTGGGCCGGCTCGTGGCTCACTCGGGAGAGTGTGGTGCTGATAACACCAAGGCCATGGGTTCGGATCCCACATAGGGATGGCCGGTTCGCTCACTGGCTGAGCGTGGTGCTGACAATACCAAGTCAAGGGTTAAGATCCCCTTACTGGTCATCTTTAAAAAAAAAAAAAAAAATTAAGTCTACAATTCAGTGGCATTTAGTACACCTGTAATGCTGTATAGCTTTCACCCCTGTCTAGTTCCTAAACATTTTCTTGTATTTTTCTATTGATGAAAATATATTTATGTATGCATATAAATATATAAAAATATTTTTATATAAATATAAACACATATTTATATATTTAAATATATTTGTATATATTTACCATTAACAACATGTTTAAATATATATATATATATATACACATTATGGAATAGTTAAGTCAAGCTAATTAACATATGCATTACCTCACATACTTTTCACTTTTCTGTGGTGAGAACACCTAAAATCTACTTACTTAGCAATTTTCAAGAATACAACACATTGGGCTGAGCCCGTGGCGCACTCGGGAGAGTGCGGCGCTGGGAGCGCAGCAGCGCTCCCGCTGTGGGTTCGGATCCTATATAGGGATGACCCGTGCGCTCACAGCGCTCACTGGCTGAGCATGGTGCGGCCGGTCCCAAAAAGGACAAAAAAAAAAGAATACAACACATTGTTATTAACTCTTTCACCGTGTGGTGCTCCTAAACATTTTCATTACTCCCAGAGGACTCCCTGGACCTATCAGGCAGTTTCTACTTAGTCCCCACCCCCCTAAGCCTTGGCGACCACTAATCTGTCCCTGCAGATGTGCCAATTTTGGGTACTTCACATACGTGGAATCACGCAATTTGTCGTCCTTTTATGTCTGGCTTCTTTCACTTAGCGTAATGTTCTTGAGGTTCATCCACATTTGCAGTGTGTATCAGGACTTCATTCCTTTTTTAAAAAAATCATTTATTTATTTATTTATATTGTGGTAAACTATATATCCCATAAAATTTATCACTTTCACCATTTTTGAGTGTGCTGTTCACTGGCATTAAGAGCATTCACAATGTTGTGCAACCCCTATTTCTAGAACTTTTTCATCATCCCATGCCCTTGCTAACCTCTATTCTGCTTTCTGTCTCTATGAATTTGCCTGTTCTAGGTACCTTCATATAAGTGGAATCACAGGTATTTGTCCTTTTGAGTCTGGCTTATCTCACTTAGCAAGGTTCATCTGTGCTGTTACATGAATGATAATGTCCTTCCTTTTCATGACTGAATAACATCCCACTGTATGAATATGCAACATTTTGTTTATCTGTGTTGACGGACATTTGTGTTTCCACCTTTGGGCTATTGTGAGTAATGCTGCCGTAAACATTCGGGTTCAAGTATTTGTTTGGGTCTCTGTTTTCAATTCTTTTTTGTATATACCTAGGAGTGGAATTGCTAGGCCATATGCAAATTGTGTTTAGCTTTTGGGGGAACTGCTAAACCCAGCATTCTGTTTCAATGGACCCCCCATTGCCTTCTATCAACGCTAAAGTTTTTTCCATTTTACAGATGAGGCACAGCTGAGGTTCAAAAACTTGTCTGAGCTCAAACAGCTCATAGAGGACCAGCTAAGTCACCCAGTGGGAGCTGTCTCAGGCCCAAGCCCATGCTCATCCCAGCCATTGGGCGGCTCTGTCTCGAGGGTTGGACAGGGCCTTGCCCTGGGCCTCACCTGGTGCTCTAGAGATGGCTCTGAGCACTGTCCTGTGCCACCCTGGACCTCTTTCTCCAGATGACCCATTCCTGTGGGAGATGCCTGGAATGGGTCCCATGGGAGCCTGTGACCTTGGTGATCCATTGACCAGGTCGCCAGTGTCCTCTCCTCTCCTTCTGCCTCCTGGGCCAGGGAAGGGATACCTTTGATGTCTCACTACCTGAACTGCTCTGACCAGAAGCCGCTGTCCTGCCTGCTGCCCAGGAAAAAGCCCTGGTCCATTCCCAGCATGCCTGGAGCCCACCACATACAGCTACAGGTCTCCCACCTGCTGTGGACTGAAAGTTTGTATCCCCGCAAACTCATGCGTTGCAGCCTAGATCCTCAAGGTGGTGGTGTTAGGAGGTGAGACCTTTGGGAGGTGATAACATCATGAAGGTGGAGCCCTCGTGAATGGGGTTAGTGCTCTTGTAAGAAGAGGCAGGACAGCTTGATCTCTCTCCCCCTGCCATGCGAGGACACAGTGAGAAGACAGACATCTGCACACCAGGAAGGGGGCCCTGGTCTGCCAGCACCTTGATCTTGAACTTCCCAGCCTCCAGAACTGTGAGAAACGTGTTTGTTGTTTAAGCCTGTCAGTTAAAACAGCCTGAACTAAGACACCACCTCCACGTCGGTAGTTCCCAGGTCCCTCTCATCGGGGGGTGGGAAGGGCAGGACTCTGAGGGAACAGGCCTCCCACCCAGCCCCTCAACCCTGATGGACACGGGGCCCAAACTTGGAGCTGTTGGAAGCCCTGCAAAAGTGAGATGAAAAAAAAAAACCCAAAGCTGAAATGGAACAAAATGTCTAATAAAACTGTAGCAGTGAAAATCCCAGCATCACTAGCTGTTCAGTGTTCTATTTGTGAATATCTTGTTACTGCTGGACAATGATTTTAGGTTTAATTTTTCAGGCTTTGCAAAAATTCCTGGATATGCACGGGGGTACCGAGGAGAAATCCTGGCTTTCAAAAATTTACAGTAAAAATTGTCTTTCATGTTGGATGTTGGTGCCTCTGAATATGCTCAGCAGGTCAACTGACAGGACCTTCAGGAGTGGGAGTGCCCAGGTCTCGGAAAGCCGGGGGCACCTCTGGGCCTGAGCCATCCCAGGGCAGAGCTGCGGGGACAGCACGGACAGTGGCTGGGTCTTGAGGTCTCTCGGAGAGGAAGGCAGGGGGTGCCCGTAACCCATTGTATTAGTCTGTGTCTGTTGCTTATAACAAAATACATGAAACTGGGTAATTTGTAAAGAAAACAAAATTTATTGCTTATAGTTTCTGAGGCTGGGATGTCCATAGTTCAGGGAACACATCTGGTGAGGGGTCTTGGTGGTGGCGGCAGTGACAGCAGAGTGTCACATTGTGAAAATGGTGGAGCAGAGAGAGCAGAGAGAGAGAAAGAGGACAACTTTCTCGTTCACTCTTCTTTTAAAGCCCTCAGAACCACACCCCTGACCACCATTTTTAATCCATTCACTACAACATGGTCTTACAATCCACTCACCTCTTCAAGGCCCCACCTTTCAATGACTATAATAGGATTTCCCAACCTCAGCAGTTACGGTGGAGATTAAGCTTCTAATATATGAACTTTGGGGACACGATTCAATCAATGGCTTTCCTGGTCTCAGGCCACACTTCAGCTCTCCCAGGCTGGTGTTCCACTCTGGTAGCTCCACAGGTCTGGGGTCTCCATGGCGGTCCAGCTCTCATGGCTCCACTAGATGTGGTGCTGTTGGGGTTTCTCTGCTGCAACTCTGACCCCACGTTTCCACTGGGCATTGCTCTAGCAAAGCCTGTCTGAGGTGACTCTGTCCCTGTGACAGATCTCTTCCTGGGTCCCCAGGCTTTTCCATACATCCTTTGAAATCTGGGTGGAGGCTCCCAAGCCTGCACAGCTCTGGCATTCTGCTGGCCTGAAGACCTAACAGCACATGGACACCACCAAGGCTTCCGGCTTGTATTGTCCAAAGCTGTGGGTCTAGCCATGCCTGGGGCCAATTTAGCCAAGGCTGGTGCAGCTGGGTGCCAGTGCTGGAAGCAGCATCCTGAGGTGGCCTTTAAAGCCCTCAGAACCATGCCCCTGACCACCATTTTTAATCTATTCACTACTCCACGGTCCTACAATCTAATCACCTCTTCAAGGCTCCATTGTTCAATTACTATAATAGGAATTCCCACCCTCAACAGTTACAGTGGGGATTAAGCTTCTAATATACAAAACTAAGGGATACAATTCAACTTCAGTGAGTTTTGGGGGGACACAATTCAATCCACTACAGCCAGGGTGCCTGGCCAGCTCCAGTCCTGAACTCCAGACCCTGCAGCTGTTGGCAGAGGGTGCCTTTGAGAGAACCCCCGTCTGATTTCTAGTGTTTGAGGCTCAGGCCTTGAAGTTTCACTTTTCTGGTTTTGGGTCACAAGCTTTTACAAAGTACCTACTCAGTGCCCAGTTTCAGGATGGGCAGCTGGAGTCGGAGCACACAGGCTGAGGGGCCTGTGTGCTCAGCACAAGGAGAAGGCACTGGGTGGAGCAGGCAGTATAGGAACCCAGGGGAGTCCCAGGGTGGGCTCACGGGCCCATGCTTTGGATGGGGGCTTTTCCAACGTGGTGGGGGGTGCACTGCAGGCTGAGTCAGCCCCTTCAGCAGACACCAGGATGCTCTGGTGTTATAAGAGCATAAAGCATCAGGGACAGGGCAGGTGGTGTGGGTCAGGGCACGTGTCCACTTTAGACTGATCATTCCAGAAGGGGTATGAAAGATACATTGGCAAGGCTGGAGCAAGGTGACCTGTCAGAAGACAGGCTTAACAGTCCATGTATGAGGCCAAGCCAGGGACCTCGCAGAAAGGACAGTGTGTCAGTTTCCTGGGCTGCTGCAACAAAGTATCACCAACTGTGTGCCTTAAAACAACAGAAATGTGATCTCTCACAGCTCTGGGGAACAAGTCCATGATCAAGGTATCAGTGGGGTCGGGCTCACTCTTGGACTCTGTAGAATCCTTCCTTGACCCTTCCAGCTCTTGGGTGTGGCTGGTGATCTTTGTCATTCCTTGGCTCGCGGCTGTGTCCCTCCAGTCTCTGCCTCGTTGTCAGACGGTGTTCTCCCTGCAAGCTTCTCTTTTCCACTCTTATAATAGGGACACCTGTCATATTGGAGTAAGGGCCCACCCCAGTGTGACCTTAACAATTTGCATCTTAATTCCACCCTCAAAGACCCTATTTCCATATAATGTCACATTCATAGGTACTGGGGACTAGGGTTTCAGCCTGTCTTTGTGAGGACAGGGTTCAATCCACAGCTGATGAGGAGGGGGAGGGGCGGGAGCATGCAGGGAGCGAGCTGGGGGATGATGAATTCCATTTGGGACGTGTCGGGTCTGAGTGGCCTCCATGGAGCATCGAGGGACACCGTCCAGGAGGCAGTTAGATGTGTGGTTCAGAGAAGGCCGGACTAGAAGGTTAGCGGAGTCCTGAGCCTCTAGGCGGGCGGTGGCTGAGATCAGGGGAGCGGACGTAACCCAGCGTGAGTGGCTCACTGCGAGAGCACGGACGAGAGCACGGACAGGAGCACGGCATTCCAGGTGTGCGGAATTTCAGGGGGTTTTTCGCCCAAGCGGTCTCAGCGGGGTGGGAGGAAGCCGGTGTAGTTGCAGAGCGCAGAGGTCCCGGGAGGGAAAGAGGAGCGAAGCTGGTCTCTGGCCACCAGGCGGCGCTCTGCACCAGCCCGTCTGCAAAATTTCCGAAGGGGGAAGGTGCAGAGACTTCGTCTACATATGGAAGTTTCTCTGCGCACGTTTCCTGCAGCAACAGAAACCTAAATGTGAAAAGTACAAGTGGGGGGCTGGGTTGCTGACTCAAATGTACTTTACAGAATTATAGGAAAACTGCTCAAATCTTTTTTCTACTAGGAGACTCAGTGATCGAGATAAGTTAGTTGTGGAGCGGGGAAGGGGAGAGTGATTTAGGCTGCTCCACAAAGAATCTCTTAGAGGGGCAGACAGACAGAGGACCGCTTCCCTTCTCTGGAGAAGTGTAAGGATCTACATGCATTTTGGGTTCCTGACAAGATGGTGAACTAATACAGACAGCTGTCCTCCTCCAGCTCTTGGAGAAGTCACAGCAGGAAGAAGTTTATGGATCTCAGGATCTAACAGGAAAGCAACAAGAAACCCTTTGGGAGTCAAGGGCGGTTGGGTTCCCTGGGGGAGGAAAGGGCAATGGCAGAGATTAGGTGGGGTGGAGGTTTTGCTCAGGCCCTCTCTCCTTCCCACCTTGCTGTGGGCCACTGCGGGGTAGGAAACAGCAGCAGGACCTGATGTCTCCTTATGGGACTGGAATGACAACTCCTAGCATGAAGATGTGACCCTGAAGGACTTTTTGGAGCCGAGACCCCCAACCTCATCTCCTGTTGCTGGTTTGGGACTATCCTGGATTGTGATGTGAGAGAGAAACAAACTTTAATTGTGTTAAATCATTTATTACATGTTTGAGTGTATTTGTTACACAGCCAAGCCTACCCTAACTAATACAAGACTCCAAGTCACAAGTCAGAATTAAGAATTTCTATTTAGCAAAGGACTCATAGAGTTAACAGATGAGTGACAGATTGGAAAACATGTTTGTCACATCCAAAGCTCACAAGGGATTAATAGCTATCCTAGATAAGAAATTCCTATAAAGCAACCCCCCAAATCTCCCACAAAACCCTAGAAATCCATTTGAGAAGTGGGCAAAGGTTAAGAATGCATTGAGGTGGAAAGACACATGTGAGCATGAAGAGATGCTGACCGTCCCTGCCGAGGGGGGACCCCCCTACCAGACAGGTTTGCCAGATCTAGAAAGGCAGACAAAGTAGTGTTGGGGTGGGTGGAGGACTCGGCATGTGCCCCTGGGGCAGCCTCGGGGGCAGCCTGGTGGGATCGAGTTAGGAATGGGCAGGTCCAGTCTCTATGCCCAGCGATCCCACCGCAGCTCTGACATGGAGACCCAGGCACAGGAGCTGTCATGGTGTTGAGTGGCAGCAGGGAGGAGGGATGGCCAACCCCCAATGCAGCAAATTAACACGAGGCCCAGGAACACTAAGCTAAACTCAGCTGAGATCAGCATTGAGTGAAACGTCCGTCACAGGAAACAGATGAGATGCAGGCGCTGTAATGCTCACATACACTGCAGATCACTGCACACAGAAAGCAGCACACACACACACGTGCACACATACACATATCCAGGGATACGGTAAACCCGTGAGGACAGGTTCTTGTGGGGGTGGGGTCTGACAGGTGGGAGGGACAGTGAAGAGGACTTCTATGCGCCCATCGGAATAATGGGGCACCATGAGCTGAATGCTGAGATTAGCTCAACTTTCTGCATCAGAGACCCAAAGGGGGAGAAAGACCCAGCCCTATGGGGGGGAATCATTTGCGGGGGCTGACCCTGTCACCTGACCCTTCCTCAGCACTACTGAGTGAGTAGAGAGTTCATTTCGTCTTTCCGATTTAGTGACCCAATGGAGATTTCGACCCTCCAGACATAATTAACTCCCTTGGAATTGAAGTCATCTTTGCAGTCATGGTGTTTGTGTGTGTGACAATCCCGCTTGCCCTGCGGTGCTTAATCACAAGGCCCGATTTCCCACTCAGCCGCTAAGCAGCCCCAAGTCAGGGGGGTCAGACAAGGCTTCAGTCTACAGAGGGGGAATCAGGGTGGAATCCAGGTGCCTCGAGCCCCGGAGGACAGACCCTGGGGAGGAAGGATGTTTAAAGGCTGACAGTGGAGGAGCCTCCCGAGGAGGCAGAAGCTGGGGCAGTGATTAGGACTCGTTCTGGGGTGAGGTGAGGAGGGCGGCCGGCTGGCCCCACAGCCAGCTGTTTGCTTTCCCGGAGGGAAGTCGTCACTCAGCCGGAAGCTGCTCTTTTCCCTTCGTCTTCCAAGGCTCAGATCGGCCGCTTGCTGAAGTCTGCCTTCAGACCAGTACTGATCTCAAAAGGACAATCCCAGCTCAGGAATCAGACTGGGAGAAAGCAGGGAAGGGTAACAGTTCAGGACATATTCAAGGACAACAAGTCATCTGACAGAAGCAGGGCACAGGGGGGTCGTTGGGGACCAGCTTGTTAAATGGGCTGGAGCGAGACCAGGCAGGATCTTGGGTTTCACTCTAGCAGCAGAGAACCAAGCTGCTGAACCCCTTTCGAGAGAAGCTCAGTGTTAGCTAATGTGTGTGTTGGGCGGACAGCTGGACACTCCAGTCCCTGCTTCGCAACCAGCAGGGGTCCCAGTAGGAGTTGTGGCAGATGGCATTTTCTGTGAGTGGCTGCACCAGTGTTCCTATCTCACAAGTTCCTCTTACTTTGGGATCCCCCCCATCAAGACTTGAGGTCTACATTCCTTCCTCTTAAGTCCAGCTACTCTTGTGACCATGCAGATGTGACTTCTGAGGCTGGGTCATAAAAGGTGCTACCATGTCTGCCTGGTTCACATGGGACGTTCGCTCCTAGCACCCAGCTCTCATGCTATGAGGACGTCCAAGCAAACACATGGACTGGCCACATGTAGATTTTCCCAGCTGGCAGCCAGCAGGGTCTCGGTGGACAGGCTGCACCAACTGCTGCCCACGTGGGTGGACGAGCCCTCGGGTGGTCCCTGTCCTCTGCCCTTAGGTCTCCCCCAGTCTTCCAGCTGAAGCCTCAGACATCGTGGAGCAGACACCAGCTGGTCCCACTGTGCCCATCCCAAGTCCGGCCCCACAGAGTCTGGGAGCAGAATAAAATAACTGTGGTTTAACACCACCGAATCTGGAGCGGATGGTCATGCAGGGATAGGTAACTGGAACAGGAGGCTGCTGGAATAAGGTAACAGAGACGCGAAAAAGTCAGAGGCGAAGAGCAGGATGCCCAGATGTCACAGGGGCAGGTCGGCTGTTGGAGAAGAATGAATGAATGACCAGCAAGACGATGTGCCCTTGACCGAAATAAGAAGCGGGAAGGTGAGGAGAAAAGCTGGTCCTTTGGGCTTTGGCTATGTTGACTGTGACATGGCTAGTTATTTCCATGGGGAGCCTGGAAGGTTTGGGAAATGCTGTGGCTGGAGGACCCTTTGGACTGTCAGTCGGTGTCTTTCGAGCCCTGGGAGGGGGAGACTCACCCGAGGGAGGAACATCCAAGTCTGGAGGAAGAGGAGAGAATTCGAGCAGTCTCTGCAGGGAGCACTCACACGGGGGAGCCGGGAGAGGGGAGGAAGGAGCCACGAGAGGGTGAGAGGCGGGCGCAGGGACAGCAGACGGGGAGGGGGCTGCACGGGCAGAAGCAGGCTTGGATGTGACAACAGGCAGCATCCGCGTGGCTCCAAGTCACTTCCCACCACCTCAGACTTCAATCTCGAGAATGGGTTTCTTGGGTTTAGAGGCTTCTGCCCACCAGAGCGTGGGCCGGATGAGCCACTGTGCTATTTTGCATACTTTTGGTTTTTCTAATATATTTTGTGTGTTTTTTCTTATTCTCACAATAGGCCTAGGAAGGTGGGTGTCCTCACAGGGGAGGAACCAAAGGCCCCAAGGTGTCACAGCAGGTCTGTGGAGGAGACAGGGTTTGAACCCCTTTCTGGCTGCCGCCACTGCTCTCCTGCATCCTCTGAGAAAGAAGAAGCCCCCGCCGTCAGCACCTGTAAGGGCCACGACCCTGGCTCTGGCACGAGGTTGTGCTCACACGTAGGGCTAGAGGGAGGGGCATTAAAGTGAGTGTGTCCTATGGTGCTCCTTGGACCAGGACACTTCAGAACCCTGAGGGGCAGGAGCCCCAAAGGAGCTCGCTGTCAGCACCTCCCAGAGGGCGTGGATGGCAGGTGAGGAGCTGGCAGCAACAGAGTCCCTCTTGTCATCTCTGTCGAGACAGGAGGAGGCCTGGAAATGTGGGCCATGCTACACCTTCACCAGGACAGGACGGGGCACTCACTACACGGTGACTGTCAGGCCCTGTTCTGGACTTCCCATGTAATAACACTTTAAAAAAATGATGGCTTTATTGCAACATAAACCACACACCTTACTTTACGTGCACAATTCAATGGTTTTAGGATATCCATAGAGTCGAGCAATCGTCACCGCAATCCAATTCCAGACCATTTCATCCCCCAGAAAGGAACCCTTTACTCATTAGCAGCCCTGGGCGGTGGCCCGGCACTCCCTGGCTTTGCTGTCCTCATCAGGCTGTTTCAGGACCGTTTCCAGGAGCAGGAGAAGGATGGATTGTGCAGGTCAGCCTCCTGCGCTCCTGCACTGGCGATGCCGGACTCCCTCCCTTAGTCACCCATAACCAGCTTGGAAGTTGTAGTGGCTGCGGGCTGCGAGCTAAGAGAAGGCCACCCCCTGGGGACCAGGCCCGTGCATGTCCTTTGCACCCCGTGCAGCCAGAGGCCAGCGCGTGAGCACCTTCCCTGTCAGGGCACAGAGGGGAAGGCAGGGGCCCGGGAGCCTCTCGCTCCTGCAAGGGTTCAATGCTGTGTCTTCCCTACAATGTCAGCCTCAGTACTCAGCTCACTTACTAGTTTTGTGACCCTTTTTAAGCCTCGGTTTAGTTTCCTCCTCTGCAAAATGGGGAGAATAGTAGTGTGTCCCTCGCAGCCTGGCTGTTTGGGTTGAATTAGGTAACACACGTAGAACACTCAACACAGTGCCCAACGCAGGGCGCGTGTTCCATGTGTTTTAGCTGTTGGCACTGCTGTCGTGATCTACAATCATAGCTTCCTGTCCCAGGCGTGAGTGAGGCCCCCAGACAGCCAGCTCAGCATTCCTGCTGCTAACTCCAGAACTTGAGCCGATCGCCTGTATCCTGGGAGCCCCAGGCAATCTCTCCTTTCTCAGGCCAATAGTTCTGCTGTTTGCCAGCTTTGTCCACAGGGTTCTTCCACTGATGGGTTCCTGGATCTGTTTGGCACTGGGCTACAGCTGCCCAGGAAATTCCACAGGCTCCAGGCCCTGCCTGAGGACTGCAGGGAATTTGGTGACATGGACTGTCAGGTGTCATAGCCCGCTAGGGATGGCTTGCTCTTACGGTCCTGTATCTGTGGCTTTGACCAGATAGGAGAAGGCTGTATAAAGATACATCATCCAGTCCTCAAGACTGTAGCCCTGGAGATCTCCAAAATGCCCCTCCCCCAGCCCCCGAGGCTGCTGCAGGCTCCTGCCCGCGTCCTTCCTTCCCACAGCCAGTCCAACCAGAACTGAGCCTTTTAAAATTCCTGCCTGTTTGGGGTGGATTTTACTAAACACACATTATTAGTTTCTAGTTTTCTTGCAATGTCATCCAAGAAAAAAGCCTATACCATTCTGTCTAAAATGTGTTGAGATTATCACTGAGAGACCATCAAGCCATGCTGGCCACTCCCCACATGACTGACACCACTACCCCTCCCTGTCCTCCCGCCCCCTCCCCTCGGTCCCTCGAGAGGTCATGCAGATGCTGAGAATTAGGACAGGGAGAAGATGCTGTCTGGGAGGCAAGATGCATCGTGGCTGGGAGCTTTCTAGTTGGAAAAACCAGGAGTAAATCCAGGGCCTGCCAGCACTCGCTGTGTAACTCTGGGCAAATTCCTCCACTTCTCTGAGCCTTTCCCCATCTGTGTAACACGAGTAGTGACACCTGCCTTGGAGGTTCACGCAGGAACACAACGAGGCAGGGTGAATCACTGTGTGGCACACAGCAAGTGCCTAATACAGGCTGGGTGTCTCTTATCCGAAATGTGTGGGACCACAAGTGTTTTAGATTTTGGGATTTTTTGGATTTTAAATATTTACAGAATACATACCTGTTGAGCATCACTAATCAAAAAATTCCAAATCCTAAATACTCCAATTAGCATTTCCTTTGGGTGTCATGTTAGCACTTAAAGAATTTCAGATTTTGGAGCATGTTGGAGTTCAGATTTTCTTTTTTTTTTTTTTTTTTTTCCTTTTTGTTTTTTTTTAGGCGGGGTGAATCACTGTGTGGCACACAGCAAGTGCCTAATACAGGCTGGGTGTCTCTTATCCGAAATGTGTGGGACCACAAGTGTTTTAGATTTTGGGATTTTTTGGATTTTAAATATTTACAGAATACATACCTGTTGAGCATCACTAATCAAAAAATTCCAAATCCTAAATACTCCAATTAGCATTTCCTTTGGGTGTCATGTTAGCACTTAAAGAATTTCAGATTTTGGAGCATGTTGGAGTTCAGATTTTCTTTTTTTTTTTTTTTTTTCCTTTTTGTCTTTTTTTGTGACTGGCAACGGGATCGCAACCCTCAGTGTCACACCCGCACCTCGCTCAGCCAGTGAGCGGCCGGTCTGTATGTGGGATCCGAACCCTCGGCAGGAGCGCCGCCACACTTCCAAGCGGCTCACTGTAGCAGTGCGCCACCGGGCCGGCCCCGGAGTTCAGATTTTCTGATTAGGGATGCTCAACCTGTGAGTGGTAGCTTCCAACTAACTGGACGTTGTTGTTACTTTTAAAAAAGAAAGCACAAACAAAAACACTGAGGGAAGCCTGCTGTTCCTCAGTAAGTTAAACATAGAATTATCATGTGGCCCAGCAACTGCACTCCTGGGTACAGAGCCCCAAAACTGAAAGCACGTACTTGAAAAAATATCTTGTATGCTAATGTTCATATCAGCATTATTTGCAGAAACCAAAAATTGGTAACAACCCAAATATCCCTCAGTGAATGATTGGATACACGAAATGTTGTGATCATACAGTGGAATATTATTCACCCGTAAAAAGGAATGACAGACTGGTGCAGGCTGCAGCATGGACGAACCACAAAAACACTGTGCTAATTAGAGGCAGCGTGCAACACCGGAACTGAGGGCTCAGATCCTCGTACCAGCCAGCTGCCCAAAACCACAAAACCAAACACGCAAACAAAGAAACATTGCGCTCAGTGAAAGAAGCCAGACACAAAAGGCCGCGTATTTTGGGATTCCATTTCTGTGAAGTGCCCACGACAGACAGAAGGCAGATTGGGGGTTGCCAGGGGCTGGGATGGGGGCTTCCTTTTGGGTGATGGGAATGTTCTGGAACTATGGTGGTGACGGCTACACAACACTGTGAATGTGCTGAATGCCATGAATGGCCCATTTTGCATTATGGATATTTTATCATAATTAAAAAAAGAAAGAAAGAACAAAATGTGGGGTCAGGGTGGGTCCTTCTGGCCTGCCCAGCCGGGCCCGGCCTCTCTGGCCCGCTGCAGCCTCAGCCCTTCCCGGGTCCACAGCCTCCCCTCCGTGTCTCAGGGAAAGATGCAGACCAGCGCCTCTCCTTCTCGTTATTGGGGTCTCCCATCTGAGAAGCCAGAGCCCCCCAGAAGAGGGGCCCGAAGCGATGCGGCTCTCGGCTGCACCGGAGCGATGTCATTTTGAAGTCACTGCCCTAGGTGGTGGTTTATCTTCTTTTAAGTCCCATGGGACCTATAGGGCTGTGACTCTCATAGAGGAACTCCTACTGCCCGGGACACCGTCCGCTTCCCAAGTGCACTTCGGACTTTCTCTCCAGTGACCCCAGCGGGAGTTGGGGCATCACCCAAGGGCAGAGATGGCCCAGCACTGCGGTCCCTTCAGTCTGCGTGCCTGTGTGACCTTCAGGCCGGGCAGATTGCAGGCGCAGGGCACGCCCTGTCCTCTTCCTTTCCTTCCTGTCCCCATCAAGTCCTCACTCTGCCACCATCAGCCTCAGAGGCCTCCCTCCGAGGCCACCCCTTCCTGTCTGACCTCAACCCTTCTTTGGACTTGGAGAGTGATTTCTAAACCTTTCTTCAGAACTTCCTGCTTCAACAGGTGGTTTCACTTTTGATAGTAGGTCTCCTCTGGAGTTCCTCTTGTCTGCTGTCTTCCTCTGGGTCCTCTGTGGTACACGATGATCAACTGTTGGGACAATCACGACCGAGTAGCCCCCAGCCCGTGGGCCAGGTGTGAAGAATACTCGCTTTGTCCGTTCTTTCTGTCGTCACATCCCTGCACGTGCTGGTACCGCCAGGCTCTGGGGTCACCAGGGCAGAGACAGATTAGCCTTAGCTCCCGTCCTCAGGCCTTTGAGTCTTGTATATAAAGTTCTCAGTGAAATAATAATAACGATAAACTTGATTGGTGTCTTCGACATGCCTGGCCTTGTGGTGGGCACTTTATGTTCATCAGTTTGATCCTTGAACAACCCTCTGAGGTACGTGCAATTTTTAATCCCCATTTTAAAGAGGAGGAGACTAAGGGCCAGAGCGTTGCGGTAACTTTTGCACGTTTACACGGGTGATAAGTGGTGGAACCAGGCTTCGCAGGACGGTAGCCAGCATCGGAGTCAGGATCTTCAACCCTGAGTTAGACCACACCCCAAAGGGACATTTCTAGTTCACTCCAGCAGGCACGTGACCAGAAGGAACACTGGGGTCTCAGCCTCGCAGACCTGGTTTCCTCAGGCAACATTTGGGGACATCTGCTGTCATTCCTCCAAGAACGCTGTATCCGTTACCCCTCGTGTTCACCACTTTGTCCCCAAAAGTCTTCTCCATTATCACTGGGGAGTGAAGACGTGTAGAAAGTTTGTGAGAAGACACTAAATGACTATTTCACACTCCAACACCTTTCAGCGACCTGAGCTTTGTTTTCATGTCATCTTGTAACCCTGTATTTGTTTGATACATTTGGCAAAGAACTCTAAAACAATTCTGTGCGAGGTGTCTTTGCTGGTTGCAAGCACACCTCAGCCCAGTCACCCGGTGCTTCCCACCGCTGGGGAAGACACCGTACCCTGTATGTGACCAGGTAGGCACCGCGGGGTCTACGTGTGGATCCTATGATAACAATAGTGGCCGCGTGCTCTTGGGAGTTAAGCAGTGACGTGTGTTTTATCTGACTGCAGCCAGACAGCTCTGGGCTCCCATCTAGGTTTGACGCTTGCCAGCTCTGTGTCCTTCATATAATCTCTAAAACGCGGACTCTCTAAAATTCTTATCTGTGAAAATGCACATGCTGACAGCGGCTGCCTCTGACTCCCGGGGTTTTCACGCATCAAAGTGCTTTGAAAACCAGACGTCAGAGGCTGAGAGATGTTGGAGCCTTTATTCACATCACCCAACTGCTCTTGCTCATCATTCACCGTATTTTTCACCTTTCAAAGCCCGAAAACTAGCCTTGAAATGTGAGAACACTGGTAGGAAAGGAGGGAATTTAAGCCAAAAATGTAAAATCATTTTGGGTGGAGTTAGCGTTGTTGGGGGCAACATTCATCGCTGTGTCATCCCGAAACGCGCAGCATGTCTGGGTCGAACTTTTGTCAGTTCTAAAAAGGGAGATATACATGATATCTAAAATTATTATTATTGTAAAAAAAGCCCCCCAGGTTCTTCTGTGGGAAGACAAATTTGGGAGATACTGGACTACATCATTTTGGGGCTTTATCCTGGGCAGGGGGCATA
Organism: Galeopterus variegatus; assembly: GCF_000696425.1. NCBI lineage: Eukaryota > Metazoa > Chordata > Mammalia > Dermoptera > Cynocephalidae > Galeopterus > Galeopterus variegatus. The sequence continues at coordinate 403,102 of NW_007727443.1, forward strand.
AATCTGGTGCCCTAGGTCACTTCTGAAGGGTACTAGTAGAAACTGCATTTCGGGGAGCTTTCCAGTGAAGTTGCTCTAGGTTAGTGCTTCCCAAATTTAAGGTTTATGCAGATTCCTTGGTGATCTTGTTAAAATGCAGATTCTGATTCTGTAGCTCTGGGGTTGGGCCGAGAACTCTGTATTTACAACTCCCAGGTGATGCTGATGCTGCTGGCTCTCAGACCACATTGTGTGTACTGGAAAATCACGAGTGCTGTTCGGTGCTGTGAAAATTTATTGTGTGTGTGCTGAGGTTAGGATCAGCCAAAATGTGAAAGCAAGCAATTACTGCGATTGGATTACCTCTAAGAGGTACATTTAGGGAAGAGCCAAAGGAAAAGCAGAAAGCCCTATTGGAAATAGGAAGGCTTCTCAGCTGATGTCTGTCTGTCCAGGTGCGCACGGCTGAAAAATCTAATCCTGCCCAGGCACCGGGCATGCAGGGGACATGCCAGGACTGCACAGGGGGGCTGGCAGCGTTAGGAGGTTAGGACAGGACGGCATGTCCTGCACTCAGATCCCTCCAGCTGTACCCCAGGTGTGCCTCTGCATTGTCCTGTCACCCCACCCCCAAACCGAGACTGTCCTTTGATGCTTTGCCTTCGACAGTGAATTATGGAATCATTGATCTGCACTTGCTGTCCTCTCTCTCAAGCCATCCATCACTCAGGCACTTGTTGGGAACAGAGGGTGACCTGGCCACAAGCTGGACTTGCTGAAGTTATTGGAAAACTATGCTTGTTGATTAAAAAAAAAAAAAATTCTGTTTGTGTTTGTTTAATTGCATCTAACTCAAGTAGATTCTCTGGCTTTTTAAAACAAACGAGTAAGCATTAATTGATGAATTTGTTCCGCAAGTATTTAATGAGCATCTGCTACATGCTAGGTGCTTTGTCAGGTGCTGAACACAGCAGAGAACAAAAGGGACATGGTCCCTGAAGTTTGTCATCTAATGCAAGATGCAGACAAAAGTGAACATTTGCACAAGTAAATACGTAATTGTAATTATGCTAAGTGCTATAAACGAAGAGGATGGGGGTCTAATGGTGGGGGGAGCCCTTGTGAGCAAAGGCCAAAGGAGAAAGGGACATTAAGCTTTGGGCACAGTGGGGCTTAGCCAGGGAGTTTGAGCCCTGCCTTTATTTCTTCAGCCACTGGTATATGCTGAATTGTGTCCTCCCCCCACAAATTCAGATGTTGAAGTCCTAACCCTCAATGTGACTACACTTGGAGATAGGGCCTTTAAAGAGATCATTAAGGTTAAACGAAGTCATAAGCGTGGACTCTAATCCAATAGGATGGTGTCCTCATAAGAAGAGAAAATTGGAGCACGGAGAAAAAAGGCTCAGAGTGCTCCCTGTGCTCAGAGAAAAGGCCATGTGAGGACACAGTGGAAAGACGGCCACCTACCAGCCAAGGAGAGAGACCTCAAGGGAACCAAACCTGCCCACACCTTGATCTTGGACTTCCAGCCTCCAGAACTGTGAGAATACAAACTTTTGTTACTTTAGCCCCCAGACTATGGTATTTTGCGATGGCAGCCCGAGCAGACGTATACAGCCACTCACGACCTCAGACCAATGCTCAATATGCAAGTTTCACAGTCAAAACAGGCTTCTCTGATAGCAGCGCTGCAGTAAAGCCCAAACCTGCACGTCTCCTGTGTTCCCACGTTAGGGAACAGTTGAGAAAAAGGTTTGTTTTGCTTTTCTCGTTTGTGTTTTTGTTTTAATCCTTTTATTATTCTTTTTTAACAAATGGCCTCAGGGATAGGGATGGGGGAAGGAGGAGGAGAGGAAGCCAGGCCCCAGCCCCACCCCACCCACCCTTTTCCCCTTATATATTTATAATCTGTATATAAGCCCAGGGTGTGAGGTGCAAGGGGATTTTCTCTTAAGAGAAAGGCTTCCTGCTGTGATGGAGAGGGATCCAGAACTCCCACAAATCCCAGGTTCCCCAGAAGCATCACCCTGGCCAGGTGACCTTGAAAAGGTCACTTACATTCTGGGCGTTCCTATTCTTCTGTGTAACGTGAACTTAAAGCCAAATCAGTGTTTTGGTTCACATGATTAGTTTCCTTATCAAACCAACGTTTCCTTCTCTCTATTTAAAAAATAACCTAGTGAACAGTCAATGTCCTTGGCTACCCAGTGTCATGTCTCTGCTCCTCTTAGGGAACCACCTCAGGATCTGTTGCTTGGCTGGTCCTGGCTGTGACCTTCAGAGCCAGCAGGGCTGACCTTGACTCTCAGCCTGACACGATCTTGCGCTGTGGCAGTAGCTCCGCTAGGTATCACCAGAGAGCGCTAATTCCTCTGGCTTAGAGACCAATCTTCTAATCACTGCACTAAATAGCTGCATGAGCTTAGGAAAGTCACTTGAAATGCTTAGGAACTGAGGTCTAAAGAAGCTGAAAGTACAAGGGTATTTCAAAAAGTTCATGGAAAAATGGAATTAAAAGATAATACGAGTTTTCCTATGACCTTTTTGAAGATGCCCTGTATAGCCTCAGGCATGGCTGAAAAACACACGGGAAGGTGGTTTTTCACCCCGAACCGGGGCTCTCAGCTTTGGAGCCCAGCAGAAGCACCTAGAGGGCTGGTTGAACACACATCCCTGGGCCCCACCTCCAGAGTTTCTGATTCAGTGGCTCTGGGCTGGGGCCTGAAAATGGGCATTTTTAACAAGTTCCTGGGTGATGCTGAGGCTGCTCTTCTGGGCCATAGTTTAAGACCCACCAAGCTGGCTTTGCCCACACGAAGCCTGACTCTTCACCAAGACAGCCCCAGGCCCAGTGACGGGGAGGGACTGACCGACAGCTCTTCCTGCCCTGAGTGCTGCAGCAGGGAGGTCCCAAGCCACTGCAATGGAGTGACGCAGCTATCCTAGGCAAGGCCAGACCAGGCTGCACAAGGTGGGGTGGGGGGGTGGGGCAGGGGATTCATATCAGGACTGTTTATAAGGTTGGGGGAACCTGAGTCTCCCCACCCCACTCTACTATGGGGTCTTTTCTCAAAGCTGTTTGTTACTGGGGCAGAGAGAAAGGGGCTGGAGAGAGGATGGAGCTGAGGAAGAGGTATCCAGGTGGGTGCTACCTGCATTCCCAGCACATGGCTTGGCATGGAGTTTGTGTTGGGTAGAAGGGACATCGCAGAGGTTTTGTTGGTAATCACTCTCCCTCGCTTACCACCACAACCATCTTCGTCTGTTCTGCTGCCCTAACAAAACACCTGAGATGGGGTGATTGATAAAGAACAGAAATTTATTTCTCACAGTTCTGGAGGTCGGGAAGTCCAAGGTCAAGGTGCCGGCAGGATTGGTGTCTGCTTCCAGATACCTCCTTGTTGCTGCATCCTCCAGAGGGGACAGACACCGTGTGCTCACACGGCAGAGGGGATGGAAGGACGAAAGGGACAGGCAGTGTCCTTGCACCTCTCTTATAAGGTCATTAATCCTATTTGGGTTGGGAACCTCATGACTTCATCACCTCCTGAAGGCTTCACCTCTTAATACTATCACATAGGGTCTCAGCTTCCAACATATCAATTTGGGGGGACACATATATTCAAACCTTAGCAATCATTTTTGATGGTAGAGAGAGAGAGTGAGTGAGCAAGCGCGGAGCCTGAGCAAGATGGACATAGAGAGGTTTCAGTGGCACAGTCCCCTACAGAGCAGACGCCATACAGAGGAGATGCAGAGGGCAATATCTGTCCTCCCTCCCACAGCTCCCCTCTCAGCCAGGGCCAGGGGACACGAGGCACACAGTTGCTGATGCATGCGCCGGAGAGGGGCAGGGTGGGGACTGCAGATCTTTAAGGCTTTTGAACAGAATATGAAATTGTAGTCTTCAAATGAACAAGACCAGGTCTTACAAACCCAAATAAAACTCTTTCAGTAACTCCAATAACCTATAGAATCAAGATGTTGTTAAGGGACTCTAGCAGATAAAGGCAGTCTCTGGGCACAGTTCTTGGGAAAGTGAAACCTTTTCATGTTCATACACCGAACAGTCGAGACTTCTTAATAAACTTCTCACACACACATTGGCCACGTGGCCTGGGGTCTTGTTTTTGTCGAACTGCCCAAGGAGGACACCGCGCTGCTGCGGCAGGTACACAGTCCAGGTTGGAAGATTCTCTTGTTCTGCATGCTACGTGGTTAATCCTCTAATATTCTTCCCTCCTGGACTCTAATCTGGTGTGCTTGGTGGTCCTGGACTGTCCTGACCACAGGATTGCACCCTTCTAGGAGCCTGTCTACTTTTTGTCTCAGACTTTTTAGCATTAAAATCAATTATACAGCAAATGTGGTATTAAAATGCAAGAACTTGTGTTTTCCTAAGAAAATGAAATTTACAGTATTCCTGGGAATGGTTATCATCAAATACTTAATGGCTTATAAAAAGAAAATGTAACCACACACATATAGAAAAGAATGTGCGGTATTAAATCAGGTAACAAGAGAGCTATAGCTTCAAGCACGTCCAGCAAGCCTTTCATTAAACAGTAACACTAACTAGACGTCTTTACTAATCAGAAGTTTTATTTTAGTCCTCGACTGTTTTGGAAAAGGAAAAAATAATAAGAAAGCAAGCTCAAATGAAGATTTAGTCCATCAAGCAATTTCCAAGAGCTATCGTGGGATGCAACCCAATCTCTTCCTCGTTTTACAGCTGCAGATAAAAATTAGTGGAGGCCACGACTATGTTAGGGTGGGAAGGACATTCCACTCGGAGACCCGAGTTCTCATCTGCACTCTGCTTTGACGCGTGCTTGTGGCCAATGTCTACCTAACCCGCCCCCTCCAGCCTCAATTTCCCCAACTATAAATGAGCGGATGGGGAAGGTGAGCTCAAAGCTATCTTTACATGTAACATTCTGCAATTTCAAGATGCCAGGTGCAAGGTTAAAAATAATAACCTCTTGGAGAATTGGCTGATTCTAGAACTGGAGCTATACAAGACGAGCCTGGAGCCTCTGGTAGTATCGGAAAGTAAAGAAATGCTAAAAACAAACAACTAACTAAAAACACAAAACCCATAATAATGGGGTATGTCAAAGGGACAGAGGGGCCACTGAAAGAACTCCCAAAGGCCAAAGCTGGGACAATTGGAGCAAAAAAATAAGTAAAGTGGTATTGGATTACAACCCAACTATGTATGAAATAGGTATCTATGAATCTACAGGGGAGGGAAGCAATAATGTTTCCTTCTACCCAGTTTAGGTTCTCTGACCTCAGCCTTGTAAATTAGACCAGCAGAAGACATATGAACAAGAGAAAAACAAACAGAAGTTTATTAACACATGCACTGTGCATACACCTGGGGGCACTGAAGGATGGGTCACCAGAGCAGTGGTTGGCATGTGCACTGCTACACCATCATAGACTAGACAAAGGAAAGGGGTTTGGGGATTCTGGGCAAGGGAGGTAAGTTATGGAAAGGTGACCAGGAAATGTACGGCAATCAGGGTTGTTTAGTAAGATTTGTCATGCAGTTTAAGTTGGGTGCTTTCTCCATTGATAAAAGGTGTTAGAGAGGCCTCCTCATGCTGGCACAGGAGGGGAAGACACCTTTTACAAATGGAAATTTCAACTATAAATGTAAACTTCCTTTACAAAAGGAAAACTTGTGCTCTATTTTTAGAGCTTTTCCTGTATCTGCTGGTTCTTAATGGCCTTTAGCTCAAAATAATCCATATACCCACGAGGCACATTTTGGGATGGCATGTTTTGGTCTCTTTCAAGTTCATACTGACATAAAGAAATGATTGAATAAATAAATAAATGTGGAAGAAGAGACAAATCTCCCATGCAGAAGAATTCCAAATAATTTCTGTAGATACCGCGTCCTCGGGCAGGTGCAGCATAGCTCCCACTCCTCCAGTGTGAGCTGTGTGTGGTGAAGTCCTTCCGAAGAGTACGGCACTGGGGGAGAAGAGGAACTTTACAGCGGGGAAATGTGACACGCACGACCTCTGCCAGGCGATCAAGGTTAGCATCAACAGTGACAGTCATGCTGATCACACTTACCCTTGACATGATGTACTAAGAGGGGCACTTTACCTCTGTGGTCTCTCCAAAAATCCATAACCCCAGTCTAATCATGAAAAAAACATCAGAAAATCCCAACTGAGGCACAGTCTAGAAAATTCTAATTAGTAAGCTTCAACACTATCAAGGTCATCTAAAACAAGGAAAGTCTGGAAAACTGTCACAGCCAAGGGGAGCCTAAGGAGGCATGCTGATTAAATGTCGCATGGTACCCCGGATGAGATCTTGGGACAGAAAAAGGACGTTAGGTAAAAACTAAGGAAATCTGTATAGAGTATGAACTTTAGTTAATGTATCAATGCTGGTTCCTTAATTGTAACAAATGTTACAATTGTAACTAAAGTCACATGTTAACAATAAGGGAAACTGGGTACAAAGGTATGTGGGAACTCTCTACCATCCTTGCAAATTTTTCTGTAAACCTAAAACTATTTTAGAATAGAATAGTTTTATTTTGAAGAAACAAAGGTTTGTTTTAAAGAAAATGATAGCTCTGAGAGGCTGCAAGATTTGCAGAAATGATTCAGTATGGTCAACTGACTTGACAGATGATGTCTTTTCTTTTTTTTTTTTTGGCAGCTGGCCGGTACAGAGATCAAACCCCAGATCTTGGTGTTATCAGCACCAAGCCCTAACCAACTAAGCTAATTGGCCAGCCCCTTGACAAAGATTTCCAATAAAGGATGAACAAACTGGGGTTTAATTAATGAGAAATCCTGTTGCCGAGAGCATTCTGGTAGACGGAGCTGTCATGGCACATGTGCAGTAAAGGGTTAACTCAGCAGCCTGGGTTGTCCAAACCCTGCACATTCCAAAGGTCTTCAGTACTGGCCCTTGACCAGCTCCTAGGAGATAATCTCTGAGCCCTTAGAGTATCCTGTCTGATAAGAGCATCTCTGCATGCCTGAGGCCCTGGGCCGCACTGGATGGTTTATGCTGATAATGTATCTGTTTTTGTCTACCTGCAGCCCTGGGTCACAATGGATAGTTTATGCTAACAATGCGACTTATGGTGGACACCTGCCTTTGCCTGCCTGGGGCCCTGGGCCACACTGCAGCAGTTTGTACCTCTGGGGGAGGGAGTGCTAGAGACTGACCATGCTTATGTGACCCAATAAAAACCCTGGAGACTGAATCTCAAGTGAGCTTCCTGGGTGCCAGCACTTCATACCTGTTGTCATCCATCATTGCTGGGGGAAATTAAGTGCTGTCTGTGCGACTGGACAGGGAGAGGACACCTGCAAGCTTGTGTCTGGTCTCTCCTGTATGCCACCCTATGTCCCAGTTTCCTTTTCTGATTTTAGTGCGTGTTCTTTTTCTGTAATAAATGGTAACCATGAGTATAACAGCTTTTCTGAGCTCAATATGCCCATCTAGCAAATAACTGAATCAGGGTGGTCTTGGGGTTCCTCCCACATGGAATGGCACAGAGATTGGGGTCTCCGATCGCCGTATCTCAACAGATCTAACAAAGGAATAGACCATGTCCAGCTGGGGGCTCCCTCACCTGGTGATTGTTCGAGGCTATAAATTACCTGGTCAATTAGCCTATTATCCATGTCCTTCCATTAATCCCCAATCAATACCTCAACACTTAGAGAAGCACTTGCTCAATTTCCTATTCCATCCAGCTCCTGACAGCCATCATAATTTGGAGGTGATTTTGCCCCATTTTAAAAGACACACACAGAAGAATTCAATCGTTTTTCTGCCTGATAAATCTCTACCCTCCCCAAGGACATGAATGCTACGTGCTCATCCCGCATCTCCAGTGCGCGGCTCTTCCCCAGCTCACTGGGCAGATGCTGGGGGCTTGGTGAGTTCTGGCTTCAGTCCTTAAAAAAGAAGAAAAAAGCTGCAGAGATGGAGAGAAAGGAGCCGAGATGGGGACCACTGCTGTGGTCAGGCACTTATTAGTGGATGTTTCGATCAGTTCCTCCACAGTTCTGCCACAGGGAAGCCACTCTGGAGTCAGCCTGAACTTCAGCTGAGAAGTCCCCACATGGCTTGGAAGACTGGGATCCTGCAAGGAAACTGAGTTTGGGTGCTGGAAGGAGGGTCTGAAACTGCCTCCCTCCCTCTGGCCAGGACGGCTGTTCAACCACTGCCCTGGCCTGGGCCCTTCTCAGCCTGCGACGGGAGTTGGCTTGATGTGGCCCAGTTGGCCCGTCTTGTGGGGAGAGGGGCGGCGTCTGGCTCCCAACAGACAACTGGAGTCTCCAGTTAAAAGAACCTGAGTCCCAAGGCCTTGGCGTGTCTTGGAGATAAAAACGTGGTGCCACAGCCAAGGTGGCCACCGGTCCGTGAGGGGGAAGAGGGTGGTTTGTCCACACTCATCTGCCTCTGAGGCTTGTCCTTATAAACCTGGGAGTCACTGTCTGTCTTCTCTCTGCTCTGGTCCTCTGGTCCAGATGCTGAGCCTTTAGGCCAGTCTCAGGGAGGAGCTGTCCGGATCTGGCAGGGACAGGTAAGGGGCAAGTCTATCAGGAGGTCTTGCCATGACCTGACTCTGCTGTGGTGCACCGTGGTGACCTCTGCCTTCTCGCCAGCCACCAAGCCCCCCGAGGCTGGGACCAGCTGGGGATTTCTACTTCCCGTTTCTGCCTTGGGGATGAAGAGGAATGTTTCCAGCTGGGTTTAAATACATTCATTTCTAAATTGAGTTTGGCTTTCCTGCTACTTAAAAATCCTATTTGGTAAGCACTTCACAGAGCACTGGCTCTGAAAGAGAAAGATTACTTTCCCATTAGCCCGGCTTAGAATGCATTCTTATTCAAAAGGCAGTCAAAGGGAATTTAAGTGGAATGTGGGTTTCAAAGTCTAGGTGAGGACCAGTCTTCTGGAAGTCTGGGCTCGCCCTTGCTAGGACAGTGGGGGGTCTGGTGGGCTCTAGCCTCCTTTCAACAGGACTTTTTAATCCTTTCTCACCCTCAAGGCTGTTGGGCAGCAGCAGGAAACTGAAGATGGAGAGAAGCCACACCTCCCCTTGGGACCAGAGTGGAGGGAGGTGACAGCTGACCCTGATCGGTGGGGGTTGGAACCCACCTAAGAGCCCCAGCTGTGCTTGGCCATAGCACTTGCCCTCCGTGGGGTGCCCTGCCCCAGCCTGGGCCAGCTCATCCCCACCCCCACTTGTAGGACCATTTAAGAATTTTCTGGATGACTCAGCTGTGCCCAAAACTGCCTCAGGCTGCACACCTCCCCTTGGGACCAGAGTGGAGGGAGGTGACAGCTGACCCTGATCGGTGGGGGTTGGAACCCACCTAAGAGCCCCAGCTGTGCTTGGCCATAGCACTTGCCCTCCGTGGGGTGCCCTGCCCCAGCCTGGGCCAGCTCATCCCCACCCCCACTTGTAGGACCATTTAAGAATTTTCTGGATGACTCAGCTGTGCCCAAAACTGCCCTATTGCTGCGACTTCTAGAGAAGTACTTTAGATGGCGCCTTCCTCACCATGAGGCCAAATCTGCCACACTTTCCTCTCAGACAGGACCTGAGCTCAACTGTAGAATGAGAGGGTTTGTTTTGTTCTGTTTTCCTCTTGGTGGGGGGATGGTGGAGGGTGGGGCAAAAACAGTAGTTAGACAACTTCTGGAGAAGTACATTAGATGGCACCCTCCTCACCAAGAGGCCAAATCTGCCACACTTTCCACTCAGACAGGACCTGAGTTCAACTGTAGAATGAGAGGGTTTGTTTGTTCTGTTTTCCTCTTGGTGGGGGGATGGTGGAGGGTGGGGCAAAAACAGTAGTTAGACACGCTGGGGACAAGTTTCAATATTCCATCTCTTAAAAAATTGAGACTTTTTTTACACTGACACGGAGTAAATAGAACCTGACATATTTCGTAATTTACGTGGAGGGTATATTATGTACTTTTGACAGGTCTGGCATATTTACAATCGTTTTGGGCTTTTCTGTCTGGGAAGAAGCCGCTCTTTTGCCACTGCTCCTGTGATGCTGGTTTCTGATCATCAGCCCCACCATGTCTGCTGTGTCCCAGGTGGCTTAAGGTGTCCTTCAACCCCCTTTTCACCCTGGTGCTGCAAGGTAAACACCACGTGGTCATGGGGTGTTTACCTTGCAGTGCTCCCAGTATGCACTCAGCAGCTCATCTGCTAATCTCTTTCTGGGGAAGGTGACCTTGACTTTCCCTTTTACCTGACCTTGACCAAGTGCTGGGCCCTGTGCAGGGTCAGGCACTGACATAAAGGTGGGATTTCTGTCCTCAAGACTCACAGCCTCATGGGACTGACATGATACCTACTAATTATAAGGCAGCCCACAGGACATGAACCAAACCCAGCCTGGGGTGGATGGGTGAGGGAAGTCTTTTTGAGGACGTGACTTGTGTCCTGAGGCACAAGGACAGGTGAGCTGAGTGGAGGAGATGTGTCAGGGGTGGGAGGTGGCAAGGGGGAAGAGAGAGAATGGGTGGGTAGGGAGGGCATTGGCCATTGGCATCCCCTTTCTGTGGCTTGGGAGCTCCCCATCTTGTAAGCCTTGGTCAGTGACAAGCCACCACGTGGAAGCCACAAATGTCAGATAGTCTCATGCTGAACCTCCCTTCTCACTCAAATGGGCACATGACCCAGGCATCTCCAGCTGCCATAGACATCTCTGAATGAGCTTCATGTGTGCGTAAGTCTCCATGCTCTGGGATACATGCCCAGGAGTGCACCCGCTCAGTCATCTGAGAGTTGCATGTTCAGTTTGTAACAAAGTGCCAACCCCTCTCTCTCTGCTTACACCACCTTGGAATGTGGGGCCCCTGAGTCACTGTTGACACCACCAGATGGACTTTGGACTTCCCAGCCTCAGAAACTCCTCTGAAACTGAAAACAAGCGGCGTAAGTGGCACTGGTGCCAGCGGCAGCAGTGGGGGAAGTGGCGGCAGCGGAGCCTGTGGCAGCGGAGCCGATGGCAGTGGTGCCGCCACAGCGGCTGCAGTGGGGGAACCAGCAGTGGCAGGAGCGACACCCTGCAGTACCGCCCCATCACCCAGCAGCCCGGCAGAGTCCAAGCTGACCACAGAGGTGGCTCCCTGGAGAGGCCCAAGACCCGAGGTAACCACACACGCAAGGCACTAGTGGCCAACTGAGTAGTCATTGAGGTAGCCATACCAAATTGGCAAACCCAGCAACATCTTAGTCAGGCAATAGTGTCAAACCTGTGGACTGTGAAACCCCCTGCCACAATGAATAAACATCAAAGAAAAGACACCAGAAATA